>NC_079171.1:21684613-21820606 GCF_947568905.1 Ostrea edulis
CTCATATGGACACATCACTATTGCCGGTGAAGGGCTGCAAAATTTAAGCCTATGCTTGCCAGTTACGGCAGGGAGGGATCTTTATCGTCCGTCACTTGCTGTGACACAGGGCCTCGGGTTTCGCGGTCTCATTTGAAAGACCGCCCCATCCAGTTTCTTCTTATGACTGAGGACCTATTCTAATCCGGACCCCCACGGGAAGACACTTTCGTGAGAGTAATTCGCCGGTGTGTGTGTGTTTTTATGTGAAAATAAGTTATAATTACTGTTAAACATTGGAGTAATCCTAGATAATACTGATTTGGTACCATAAATTATACTTTTCGGTAGGCAAAATTACCATTTATTTTCTTTATAAACCCCTATAGTTTGAATGTATAGATAATCACAGGGCGATTAGTATAATACATGTACCAGATCAACTCCTGGCACGTGAAAAATTTTATATATCTAATAAAGATTCTACCCGAATTCTAAATTTTAGGACATCAATAAAGAAATACTTAGCCCAACTGCATACCATAAGGACTATGATAATCAGCACCCCCTCACAACGGAGTTATCAGGACAGATAAGTCACTCAACAGTAAGCTTTCCTGAGAGGCGGGTAAGCGAGTAAATGAATATAAATGTATCGGGTTTGATATTTTGTTTTTGTTTCATATAGTTTCCGTAAAGCGTACCCGAACATTTTACTGAACCACAAATTCTCTTATGGTAAAAGTCCCAGGACTACTTAAACTTGCTTATGTCGCCACATCTGCTTACATGTACATGACTCGATAATTTTCACATCACATTTGTTGACAAATAATACTAGACATATATGCACTTGGTCTGCCACCGAAAAATTAAATGAATATTTGCGTCTAAAATTGGAAATACATAGAATTCGAAAAATATATCAATTTATAATAATATAGAAAGTCATTCACTATTTAGTGAATATCGGGAAATAAGCTCGCCTTCGGTGGTTAAGCGGAAGTGGATCTCGCAAGCTCGGTCCGTCCGCTTTACCTCACAACCACTTGGACGGGCACATCTCCTTATATTCAGCGATAAATATGCCTAGTTGCGACAGGACATTCTGCTTTGCAGGTGCTCTCGTTAGAATGATCGCGCATACCAAAAGCTCTTTCACAGATATTTTTAAAAAAATTATATCCAAAGGCAAATAATATTGGACTAGAATATTGTATCAGAGTGTACGTGTGTAGCTAACTTACTTGTTTTTATGTACTTTCTGGATTCTTTGGCATTGAGCGGAAATATGCCCTCCTTGCCCATCTCCATTCTGCGCTCCTCAACGTCTCGTACTTTGAACGTGAGGTAGAAGTTGTCAAAGCGGTCGTTTGACTGATATTTCTTCTTATATATCAGGGCCCTGAAATCATAAGGATAGGTTACTTAGTAAAACAAAATGCGTTTGTAATTGCAGGATCTTCGACCATGGCCAATTTCCACTGCATTATGACAGATGTGTCCTTGACAATCACCTTTTCGTCTTCACACGGACCTTTCAGCTCTCAGAATACAAATACGGAGTTTCTGTAGTGTAAAGTCAAAACATTTTGACTAAAGTTAAGTCTGCTAACAAAAAGGAGGAAGCAAAGACAGACCTGCTAAATCAATAAACAAGTGGAAAATTTAGAGGGGGCGGGGCGGGGCGGGGCGGGGCGGGGCGGGGCTAGCTTTTTGTGACCAAAAATAAATAGTGGAACAGCAAAAGTATAAGATTTGACATTTTACACACAAAGAAGTGAATATAGATAAACAAATCGATTTGTTTTTATTCTATTATTGATTTTACTAAGTAAAAGTAACCAAAAAAGCCCCAAGCCCTGGAATCCCCAGACCCCCAGTCTATCCCCATTTTAAACAAATCCTGGATCCGCGATTGGGCACAATAATTATCTTCAGTCTGCGGGGCGTGGATATAGCCTCCTAACAAATTATTCAAAAGAATAAATACAGGTGCATTACATTAAACCTTATATCAAAGAATAAATCTCCTAAAAAACAAATTATTGATAACTACAAAACAATGTAGATCAATGATCAGTAGCTTACTTGATGACAACAAAAATCAGAGACACCACCATTAAGTTCTTGACAATGCTGATGACATTTGTGAACCCGGACAAACGTTCGTTAATGTCCCTGAGAATATCGGCCTTGACCTCACTGTAGGACTTTGACTGGGTCAAGTTGTATTCATATGTGTAATTGATGGTGACGTTAAAGTAGAACATCGCCTTGACATCGATGACTGCATCTCGAATAGCTGAAATCAAAATGAATAAATAGTGTGTAAAAAAAAAACTGAATTCAAATAAACAGTTATACTACAATTAACAAAGAGTTGAACATTTTTTTTTTTTAAAAATCCAATACGCAACTTCCGAGATATCAGCTCTTCTGTGATGGAGGTACGGTCAGTGTTCTGTTGAACGCTTGGGTGGGTACAGAATGTATACCTATACTATAGACTAGCTATGTAAATACGGATACAGGTAGTGAAAGTGTAAAAAAAATTTATATCAGCCGTTTGTATACATTAAACTGATCATATGAAGAAGAATATTTGTTTGAATTAGGCCATTAAATTAAATATAAAATTATTTTTTATTTCCTCCTCTACACGAGTTATATTCTAATTAAAGAAAAATGGTGATTATCGATTTTTGTTTGAGCTAATTTGTTATTAAATACTAATAAACTTAATAATATTGTGTTTCCCTGCAGATCGGGTGGTTGCATGATGTCTGATAATCGGTCTTAAGGCAATATATGAAGGCAGCGATATGCATTCGTACCCAACGCGTGTGGACGATAGTATGTTTTGCGTCTCACTGTGCGTAAGAGTTCCACAAAGGGAAAGAACTACTGGGCAACTCGGAAATTACGTATTGCCTCTTTATTTTCCTACGTTCTTGTATTTCTTGATAAGATGTACAGCCTTACCCGACAGTCTTGGATGACAACTTTTGTGTCGGTTTACACAGGATGCCGAATTACACAGTGTGAACGACATAGAAATGGAGGTAAATGGGAAGGAAATTATCGGTGAAACGGATTACACGGGTGTCGGAATAGACAGTATGAAGTGCGTTATATGATAACCAATCAACTGAAGCTCTCCTACTTACGTGTGAACAGATGCGCCTTTACAAGGTCTTTGATTGCGCCAGCAATTATGCACATCAATTCTGTGACTTGATGAGAAAAAGGAAAATTGTAAAAAATATTATCAAAGTATAACAATGTGTTTGCCTAAATAGTGCATATATTTACGGCTTGATAAGTTTCCCATATATGAGTGAAGACATAAACTATTTAGATAACAGTAAAATCTGTCTCATTCAATTTACTGGAAGACAATTGTTTTCGGATTAGACAGGGTGATGGGTTTGCACAAAGTGAAGAACGGGGAAAAGGAACAATTAGAATCAACATTCACAGTGACACGCATTACACTGGTGTCTGGTAAAAGAGGTTTAACTGTATATCCCTTTTTATAAAGTAATTTTGCTACATTCAGAGGAGTGTAGTTGGAATAATCCAGAGGTTTTATCCTCACGCCCCTTATGTTTGGACCAACACTCCCGTTGAAAATGTGCAAAACAAAACTAATCAGAAATATTTCCTGAAGAGTCGTAGATTCGGTGTCTATTGTAGCTATTTTTTCAATTCTGATTGCTATTTTGTACTTTCATCAAATTCTTTAAGTTGCATGTACAAGGTAAGAAATCAATTCTTATTAGTAATCAGAAGATCTTCAATTTTGAACTGGATTTTCGAGGTAAATGGGCTCTAATTTATAGATTTCCGGTCTCTGGTTTACAGTTTTCCGGTCTCTGATTTATAGATTTTCGGTCTCTGAATTATATAATATTTCCGGTCTCTGATTTATAGATTTCCGGTCTCTGATTTATAAATTTCCGGTCACAGGAAGATAGGGTGAATGTTGCTTAATTTTGTTTCTTCATTTACATTTTAGTCCTTACGTGACTAATTATGTTTTAAAGATTTAAAAACAAAAACGGGATGCCGGATAAAATTTCAAGGAGTGTGTCTGTATTCTCGCCCTATTTGCCGTGTGATACTTCAGAATCCTTCTTACGGAATACAGGTAAAGGCAATGAATTTTATAACTAATAACGATGCAATGATATGTAAGTACATAGCATTATTACATGAAACACTGTTAAGGTTAACATTAACGCATGCTCATCAATTCGACAGTTTCATATCAACATTACTTTGCGAATTCTTTCGATATCACATTTAAACGTGCACATAGGCGTTATTAGAGGCAAGACAATGTAATTCGTCAAAACACTTTCAGAATATTTCATACCTTCATTCCTTAAATCGTGGAGGCGGGGGAGGGGTGTGATTGCGAGCTACGCTAATCCTTCCCTACATTGGTTCGAAAAATAGATTTCCATCTCATGCTTTACTACTGTCAAAAATAGTGCGGGGGGGGGGGGGGGGGGGGGGCTCATTATATATTCATATTTGTATTTTGATTTTTAAAGTTTAATTTTACGCGCATGGGGAAACTTTAGAATATACTATTTAAAGGCATTTGTATGAATATTTACCCACAGTCTTGGTCAAACATTCAGATATATTACTAGTAATAGAATTAGTTATATGCAAGTCTGCATCTGAATGAATATCTAGTCACATTCAAGAATTGATATTTCATTATAATCCCAGATATATATTACAAGACGAATTATTGGATAATTAGTGCATAAGTTCAAATGAACGTTAAATAGTCAGAGGTGTACCTTGGCAACTATATAGGAAATACTAGTTAGGCCATTTATGGTTGAGTCATTTAATAGTAGCGTCGGAATTAAACTATTCCACAGACACGCTGGACTTTGTAGGATGATAGCCTGAACAACAAGACGCTGCTATCGGTTCATGTATTAGGGGTTCATGTATTGGGGGTTCATGTATTCCGCATATATGTCGGTAATGTATGCATTCTGGCGATCTATACATGATTGAAATACAGGGAATACCGGTGAGAAGTTTCATGCGTGTTGTCTGATAGTTAGGGGTACGATCTGTTTTACAGATTGAAACAAAGTGAATCAGAATGTGAAATTGTCCTAGATATTGGAGAAGTGTATTGTACTCACTTCTGGCCACGTGACAAACAACCTGAACACCATCCACAATCACACACAGCCAGCTGAGGAACCAACCCAGAGTATTTCTAAAATGTTTGTCACAGTGTATTAGAATCATGTGAAACATACAGGTATATTCTTATAAACTGTGTGTTCTAACACTAGCGCAATATATCAGTTTACACGCGTTTTTCATCCAACTACTGAAACGATCTTTGACTTCAAATTATTAGATTGATTTGATCTCAACGAGACTAGTCTCCCCGAAAAGTTCATATCCTGTATAGATACTCAGAACCTGTACATATAAAATGATTATCTTATGATTATTTTAAGCTTTATTTCCAATACTTGTGATCTTTATCTATCAAATCGACCTTTGTGAGGATAATGATTTCTATGTAGTTAAGCAACAATGTGCTACATGTATGAGCTACTGCAATCCCAGCTTTTAAAATCAATATGGTTGACCAACGATCTTCCAATTCAAACCTCCTTTAAGAACATTTTGAGACCTTTAGAGAAATTTATACTATCAGAGAAATATGCATTTTTACATTTACAAATTAGGACTGTATATAGTATAATATGTATTTGACATATTAAACATACCCCTGAGTAGTGAAAAAGAAATCCATCTTATTATCAAATCATTTTAAAAACGAAGCTTTACAGGCATTCCAGTTAACTTTTATTTCTTGAATGAGAGAGAGAGAGAGAGAGAGAGAGAGAGAGAGAGAGAGAGAGAGAGAGAGCATTCTGACCTGCAGTTATTTGCTGCATCATCAAAGATCTTTAAACATTTCCTATATGGCTGACTCATTTTTTCGTCACATACTTCCGATATACTCATCAGCCATTCGGACACCTTCTTAAACAACGTGGCTTTGAAATGATGAAAAAAAAAAAAATATTGCCATGGTACTAAACTCTTCCTGTTAGTCCTAATATAGTAAACACACAGTCTTCGGGTTTTCAAAGATCATGATTCCAGTATAGAATTTAAAATGTGTGTTGTTGTTTGGATTTTTATTTTTTTTACATAATAAAATAATTCATTGTGTATTAGCAAACCGAATGCGATGGTGATAGTGATGATGATGTTGATGATAAAAACCAAAGAATACATTAAAAAATTCTGAGGAAAGAAATTCCGGTTTACATATTTGAAGCAAATACATCTTAATCTGAAATGATGATGATGAAAATGTAGATGGTAACAGCGACGACAAAGACTTACTTATCTCCAGTATTGCTACTTTGAGAGAGTTGAACGCCTGTCTCATGAGTTCAGCAAATTGTTTTAGCGCCGCCAGTGTTTTCCTAATACCACCAATGACCCCTGATAAACAGATACTGGACAAGTCATGAAAAACAACATACAGTCAAAGAAGAACGAACTATGTCCATTCTATCGGTATATTTCATTATTCATTTATGAGCAATTGTCACAAATTGAATAAATGGATGCGTAACCAATAAAATGGATATATGATTTATAGTACATGTAAATGACCACTTCATATCAATATACTAATTATTTCAAATCAGTATGCATAGAATTGCTCTCTCAATTGGCAACTTATTGCCTAATATCAACACTTTACTTTTATCCATATTTTATCCTAGTTTTTTCTTTGATTAAAACACTTGCTACATTTTAACTTGAAATAAAACCCATAAAAAATCCAGTAAAGGGATCGAGTGATTGCCTTGGTTATTTGTATTATGGGGGTATACAAACAATGATTGCTTTGGTTATTTGTATTATGGGGGTATAAAAACAATGATTGTCCTAGTTATTTGTATTATGGGGGTATACAAACAATGATTGCGTTTGTAATTTGTATTACGGGGGTATACAAACAATGATTGCGTTGGTAATTTGTATTATGGGGGTATACACACAATGATTGCGTTGGTAATTTGTATTATGGGGGTATAAAACAATGATTGCGTTGGTAATTTGTATTATAGGGGTATAGAAAAATGTAAACATGAAGTAATTCCTTTGTCTATCATGTTTCCATTGTTTTAGTTTTGCATCGCACTTGAGTGACGCTCTGTCATTCGATAAAATGGGTCACGTGATTACCGTATGAGTAGCAAAATTTTGATGGCAACAGTGTCCGTAACGTCTTTATAATTGTATCTGTTTCTGATATATGATTACGTATATTAAACACATGTTGGTTCTAAACAAAATAGTTAAACAATTTTGTTATGGAGTGCTTCATCTTGCCTTTTATGGACTTTAACAACCGCCGAAATTTCTATAGACAGTCAGAAACAAACTTGAAAAATAAAAATAACAATATACTCAATAATAAAAGCAACCTAGACATTACCTGCAAGCGGACTTGCTATTTGATCCAGTGCCTCTTTTGTCTGGTTATACGATAATTCCTGTCCGCAGGTGGCGCTATTTGACATAATCATGACGTTTTTGTTGAAGTTGGTGACGGGATGACTCATCACCAAGACAACGGCATATATCACAAGGAAAGAACGGCCCTTACCTGTAACGAAATCCGTGCTTGATTCAGAAAATGTGTTGACTTAATTTTTTTTATTATTATTTTTTTTAATCGGAAATAAAATATCAGGATTTGAAAAAAAGTAATTAAATTTCTACTTCAAGGAAGAAATTTAAGGCATGTTATACCTCAAAAAGATTATAATGGTGATTTGCTCAATGAATGGTGCAGTTAACAAACAGTTATCAATCTCATTACTCCATTAAGAAAATTCACTACAAAATAGAGCTGTGAAAAGAACACCCCCCCCCCCCCTCCCTGAATATACCAGAGGTGGGATGAGGTGTCAAGGAGGATTAAGCATCCCCTGTCTACCGGTCACATTCGCCGTAAGCCCATTATCTTTGATCAGGTAAACGGAGTAATCCATAGTTAAAATCAGTGTGCCAAGAACGGCTTAACAATCGGTATGAAACACGCCAGATAACCTTTGACCCAATGATAATGGTTGTATTGGCACACTAGATCAGGGCCGTAAATTAACCTTCAATTTGGAGGAGGCAGGAAATTAGGCGGGGGTCTGTGGGCCGCCCAGGCCCCCAGACGCTGAGCACATTTTGTTCACACTGAACACGTTTCGTGCAAAATCCTTGATTCTAGGGCCTTCTAAGATGTTACTTGACTAACTCATTCTAAAAGAAAGATTTGGAATGTTTTTTAAGGGAGGTATCATGTTCTTAGTTATTGGAAACAACATAAATTCTAATGAACTTTAAATTTTAATTTTTTTGGGCTCAAAAGTTGGAGGAGGCAGCTGCCTCCTCCGCCTCCATGTAATTTACGGCCCTGTAGATCGTTATAACGATCAAAGAATTTAAACGAAACTGTTAGAATCCCCGTACCATCAACTTGTTCAACTTGTTTGTAAGTAGCTAATTGCTTCGATTTAAACACTGACCATAAACACAACAAGCTTTTGCGCATCGAATCAGTTGAGAGGTATAAACACCATATGCAGGTGATAGTGGAATATTACTACATGAATATGGGAAGTTGACGATGAAGAAGCTGATAAGAATGTTATTTTATATGTCATCCTGGAATATCACATGTCTTGGTACATGTGTATGTATACATAATATATACTATATCGTTAAATAACTATCCCATTTCCATTCTCAATGACCGTGTAGCGTGTGACAGCGTGGCGAGAATTCCATCGTCATCGAAAGCAAGTTTTTTGACTTGTCTGGATGGTCGAGCGGTCTAGCGCGCTGGTTACATTCCGCTAGGAGGTCATGAGTTCAACCCCGGGTAGGGGCGGAAGTGGGTATCCAAATAAAGTGAAATTTTCTGTGCTTTAAATATATCAACGTCAAAAGAACAACCACCAATCATTTGTTTATTGGATGTAAAAACTAGTATAATCCAAATTACAAAGCGAGCGTCCATTTATCAAAGTATATATCATATTTCAAATAGAAAGGTAGAGAAGGGTCTCACTAAATGCTTGGCGTTAAAAAAAAGTATTTATGCTCGTCTACTGAACAAAACATCTTGTAAAATTCTGTGCGTTGCGAAAACCGATTTAATTTAAACCACTTTATCCATAGAGTTGTAAAAAGAACATTAAGATTGTAATTACAAGTACACATTGTGCTCTTTTTCATTCTTTATCTATCTTTTAATTATTTCTTCATCTCATTTCTCCCATGCACCAGATTGTATGGCAGTATTAAATGTATATCGACCCATCATATATCATTCGAAATGGAAATTCATTTCCAGGAGTTACTCGCATATCGTTCAGGTAAAACCAAACTTACTTGAAAACAACTGTGGTGCCATCAGTAGAATAACACAGCGCACCTGGTGGGAGAAAGCCAAACCGAGGCTGATAATGGGACTTAATAGGATCCCAATAACCATGGCTACTCCTGACGGAATGTCGGACTGGAACACCATGACGACGTACAGAAATATACCAAGCAAAACTCCACAGAGGAATCCTGGGAAGTCAATAAGAGAGTTAAGAGATTGATCAAGAACACCGTCATCAATGTTGAAAGTGAGTCAGAATCAATTTAAAAAAAAATAGCTTGTTTATATTCTACTGAATTCATAAACATTTTGTTTTACCCAGAAAGTGTTTGAACATCTCGTGTTCGTGAGTGCCCGGATGGAATAGCCGTCTACAAGCAGAACTGGGAACCTCCTTTTTCCGAAGGTGTCTGTTTCTGTCGTAGACACAGCAAGGACAGAACGCCTCCATAAGCGCCTGCCGAATCCCCGTCATCACCCAAATAAACAGTCTCTCGTACCTGTAAAGAAGTTTATGAACTAAGACAACCATATTGGAAAGTAGTCCCGCGGGGATCTGGGTTAGAATAGGTCCTCAGTACCCCTTGCTTGTCGTAAGAAGTGACTACGTGAATTTCACGTGGATTTTATGTGAAATTCATTTGAATTTGATGTGAAATTTAGATGAAATTCAAGTAAAATTCATGTTAAAATTTCACGTGAAATTCATGTGAATTTTACGTGAATTTCATTTGATGCTCTTTTCACGTGAATTTCACGTAAAGCACATTTCCCTGTGTTAATGGGGTGGTCCTTCGGAGTAGACCGCAAAAAACAAGGTCCCGTGTTACAAAAAGTGTGGCACGATAAAGATCCCTCCTTGCTCAAAGGCCGTAAGCGCCGAACATAGACTAAATTTTGCAATTCTTTACCGGCAATAGTGACGTCTCCATACACCGTATTTTTTCTTATATAAAACTAATACGATTCAAAACCAACATTTTTTTAAAATCGTGAAACAAACTCTCGCCCCTTGCGGTCTATTTGTGACCGGTCTGTACTGATTCTATTGGCTAAGCATTTCACACGATTCTTGGTCAACTACTTTGTTTAATATCATAAATGGAGACACTGATTTAACTGAAGATAATATACATAATTTATTAAAGGAAAAGCAGGGCAGAAACACGAAAAATATAATTGTTAATTAGGATATTGGGTATGCTTTTTATAAACTAACGGATATGTTTATAAATGTACGCAATCACATTGTCCTGTTAAAAGTTTAAAGTAAAAAAATCATGTACATCTAGATTTAAAAAAAAAAACACGTAAAAGAATGAAGGTGCATAATAAAGCAGCTATATATTGTATCCTCGGACATCAGCTGTTTTGTTTGACCTTTGAACAGATCTGTTGCCCTCATCATACGGCTTCGGACAACAGCTCCTACACTGTCTCGTACTGATAAACAATAAACTGGGTTATAATGGACAGTGAACACACACAATTACTGTCTCGTACTGACAGACAATAAACTGGGCTATAATGGACAGTGAACACACAATGACTGTCTCGTACTGATTAACAATAAACTGGGCTATAATGGACAGTGAACACACACAATGACTGTCTCGTACTGATTAACAATAAACTGGGCTATAATGGGCAGTGAACACACACAATGACTGTCTCGTACTGACAGACAATAAACTGGGCTATAATGGGCAGTGAACACACACAATGACTGTATCATACTGATAGACAACAAACTGGGCTATAATGGGCAGTGAATACAGGCAATTACTGTCTCGTACTGATAAACAATAAACTGGGCTATAATGGGCAGTGAAGACACACAATGACTGTCTCGTACTGATAAACAATAAACTGGGCTATAATGGGCAGTGAACACACACAATGACTGTCTCGTATTGATATACAATAAACTGGGCTATAATGGGCAGTGAACACACACAATGACTGTCTCGTACTGATAGATAATAAACTGGGTTATAATGGGCAGTGAAGACACACAATGACTGTATCATACTGATATACAATAAACTGGGCTATAATGGGCAGTGAACACACACAATGACTGTCTCGTACTGATATACAATAAACTGGGTTATAATGGACAGTGAACACACACAATGACTGTCTCGTACTGATATACAATAAACTGGGCTATAATGGACAGTGAACACACACAATGACTGTCTCGTACTGACAGACAATAAACTGGGCTATAATGGACAGGGAACACAGACAATGAAGAAACTGACTAAATAATGACGAATGAATCTAAATAAATACAAATAACAAAATAACCAAAAATAAATCAATAAAAAAGATAAATAAATAGAATTTAAAAACCCTAAAAGAATGAAGGTGTATAAAAACAGTTATATATCATATCCTCGGACAACATCTGTTTTCTTTGACCAAAAAAACAAAACAAAAAAACAACAACAACAAAAACCGGGGACAAAATCCAAACTTCCAAACAGGGAGGGGGAAAGGCAACAATCCATCAATCAAATTACTTTGCCATTTCAAAACTTTATTTAAGAAAAAAAACAAAAACAAAAAAACAAAAAAAAAGCAAAAAAAAAACTAAAAAACAAAGCAACACCCCCCCCCCCCCCCCAAAAAAAAAAACCCACTCATGATTGTCAATAGCGTGATCACTCATGTCGGTGAAGGATTTAGGATAGAACCTCCACCCTCCCATTGTTACCATAAAAAAATCAACCAGAACTGTTAACGTATACATTTGATGACATGTATATAAATAAGCGCATAAAGATATATACAAATCAATTAATCATGATTATTTATTCATTTTATTATCAATAAAGTATAATTAGTGTAATGTATAACGGTCACCCATCCCTGGGCTGATCATGCTCAAACTATTATCACTTACTAGAAAAGCCAGCTCACCAGCGTGACAGTATAAGTTTTCTATATACTGCTCGCTACACTTTCTGTCGCTCAGAGAAGCGACGAAGCTCAGCATAAGTTTTCTCTGTATGTTAGGCACCCCTTCAGAAACCACTGCTGTCGTTCCTGACGACATCCACCGTCGTTCTCCCTGACGAAATCACGTCCGTACATGGACACACAGTCCCAAAGCTACGAAGAGGCTCTACCTGAAGCAGGTCTCACACCAAACACCAGAATCCCACCGCTGCCATTAATTTGTAATTTTGTAACGTGTAACGGTCACCCATCCACATCACTTGTCTGACTAGAAAAGCTAGCTCATTAGCGATGCAGTATAAATTCGCTATACTGTCCGCTACACTAAAATAACCCATAAAAGTAATCTAGAAAGCCCCCAAAACCTTTGAGTCATCAGCCTATTGCCTCCCTATTTTCACGAATCCTGGATCCGCCACTGAATGTTTTATCTAAGTTTTTTTAGAGGACCAATGACCAATGGATAGAAAAAATCGCAAGTGACGGTAGGGATCAGACATGATTTATGAACATTTACAACCTACTTCACAAACTCAAAATAAATAAATATGAATGAAATATATTTATCTACAGCGCTTAGTGGTAACTTTAATGTTTAATTTTACGACTGTTATAATTTCTTCAAGTAACGTTTAATGACAACATACGTGATGGAACTTGTTGATCACTAATGATCAGCCGTCGCCGCTGTAATGTAAAGTTTCCCTTTATGATCTTTTGACCCAGTTTTAGTGTGCAAAACATCTATGATTATAGAGTTGATTTAATTACTGCGGGAGAAAGGAATAACCCAAGAACATATTTCAGAGGGCCGGATCAAGAAAATCGTCAAATCGAATATCATATATAGGAATATAAAACATTAAAAAAGAGATCTATGTGTTCGTGAAACACTGTCGCCCCAAGGTCGAGGTCACGAGTTTTAAAAAATGATACAAACAGAAACTTGAAGGAGTTCTTGTCTCAAGGAACACTCTTGTGAAACATGAAAGCCCTAGCAAAAAGTTATAGCCATTGAAGGTTAAAGTATTTCTCTTGAAAACTGAACGGGAAATTTTTAAGCAATAATATTATGAGGAGGTCAGCATTTTGTAAAATCAAAAGGCTTATTATGAACAGAGAAGCAGAAATTACAAAGAGAACAGAGCGTCATCCTCGGAATTCATATTGATACCTCATACTAATGTATTAAAATGTATTTTAAAACGGTGGATTTTTTTTGTGTGGATGAATGTGCCAACAGGAGCTTGCTGTAAATATTTTGCATAGTAAGTTTTAATAAAAATATTAAGCATGCGCCTGTTGGTACCATCCTTTTCCTCGGCTTTGTCATAAGAAGAAAAATAAGATCAACATACTGAAAAAAACTTTCAAGTTATATTACTTTATTCTGCCTGCTACCTTAAGAAAGGATTTTATGAGCCTATCCAACGAATATAACGTACCCCCAACCCCCGAAAACAACATTGTAAAAGATATAATCATTTTTTGAACGCTTTTCCCCAAACATAGCCTTTTTAAATCGAACGTGCTTTTCATTGGACTAGATATGTTTAAGAAAACTGAATTTAAATCTAGTTCTGCACCTGGAACAATTTATATTCATGTATTACATCAAATGTTAAAGCGAACGAGTCCGGTGTGGGAAAAAAGGTTTGCCTCATTTTGGATGAATTTATGGGAAAGTTCGTACATTTACCGATATCCTGCGGATTAGTGTTGAAACTGAATACAATGTAGATATAGCGGGAAAGAAAGATTGAAACAGAACAAATGTAAACTAGGGTGAAGTTTACGACCAATAGTAAGGGGAATCAACCGTTTTATTTCATAATATACGAAAGAGTTAAAAGGCTAATACAGAATTTATGCTTGAATGGGATTATTTTAATATTTTAAAATTTGTTAAGCTATAAAAGTATTTAGTTTAGAAATGAACTGCCAGAAGCCCTCCCTATTTAGGATTGAGGTGCTGCGGTTACCAATCTCTGTTAGTTGATTGATTGATTGATTGATTGAATATTGTTTAACGTCCCTCTCGAGAATATTTCACTCATATGGACACGTCACCACTGTCGATGAAGGGCTGCAAAATTTAGGCCTATGCTCGGCGCTTATGGCCATTGAGCAGGGAGGGATCTTTATCGTGCCACAACTGCTGTGACACTGGACCTCGGTTTTTGCGGTCTCATCCGAAGGACCGCCCCAATTAGTGGCCTCTTACGACAAGCTAGGGGTACTGAGGACCCATTCTACTGATTCTAACCCGGATCCCCTCTGTTAGTTGAATATTGAATATTGTTTAACGTTCCTCTGTTAGTTAAAATATTAAATCAAGCACATGATACTTAATTTGTTGACTTAATAAGATCATGAATTGTCGTTGCTTTATACAAATCACACCCCCTGTACAGACACATACTGTATTATGTGTAAATACACGTGTGCGTTAATGACGTTTTGCCAACGGGAGGGTGGGGGGGGGGGGGACCACGTGTTATTTTCATTATCTACCCATAGGTGTCACTGTTCACTAACACCTCTGTAAATGCCGACATTTCAAAATTCTTGTAAAACGCTTTGTAAATTCTTATACAAACATTTTACTTTAAAATTCGCTTTAAAATCAATATAATATGATAGGCCTAGAAAATTTATAGATGAAGTTGTTTTCTCGCTTGTAAACAATTTCCAAATTGTTGATTTTAATCAAAATGAATAATGTTTTCCCCGATTATTGGCGTTAATCATTCTAATTCTTAAATTCCATTCCGTTCCGATTTCCGTTCCGCGTCTTAGCAACACCCATCTAAAGAGAATCGTTGAATTTCACCAAGTTCACATACAATACATGGATCTCTTATTTATCATGGTAGGATAGGATAGGGTTTATTCCAAATTAGTCTCAAACGGACATAACACTGAACATGTACATTAATTTAAATGACAAAATACCTTGTTATAAACAGTCACTGTGGATATACTCATCATGAATACAATCAGAGGAAATTCAGAATACACCTATTGTGCATAAAGATTTATGATCGATTGCTCGGAAAACGATAACTGCACGTTCTGTTATATAAAGCTTATATATATAGATCTAGATCACAAGGCCAGGGAGCCGGTCACAAAAACAGTTCCGAATATGCGCCTCATGTATAGCCATATATATTTTAAAATTGTTCTCCACACCATGTACCAGTCGTAGATCTACATGACAACAAGTTCATGAAACATACTTACCATGGGATGAGTGGCGGGTATCCCAGGTGCATCCGTACTGCGTTTTCCTTGGCTCGAGATAGGCGATTGAGGGCGAGTTTTACTCGAATCACCTTAATTAGTATTTTCACTATTTGATAACCCATTGTCTTCCAAGTTATGCCAAGTGTTTACTATCAACACAGATGTTCCGAATATATGACGTCATAATAGATAAATGACGTAATTCATGCTAATAATGTAAAGTGGTGTTGTACTTAGGCCTAATGTATTGCATTTAAAAAATCGTTCACGATATAGATCTACATACGAACTGACAGGATCTATGGAGGAGTTATTGCTTTTTTTAAAAATTCCAATGAAGGGAGGAGATCTAGCTAGCGATGTGGGGGAGGGGGGTTACCCTGAAATGATTAGCCTATAGCTATATAGACCTAGATTTATATACATGTAGATCTATATATAGCTAAACAACTTGAAGTTCCAGTGAAATGGTCTGCATTTTTGTTTGTACATAAAGTAAGAAAATAAAACTAAAAACTACACGACAATGATTGTATTTTATTATTTCACTGAAAGATTGTGTAATTCTCAGGTAGTGCAATCGTATTCAGGAGTGGATCCAGGAATTTTTGAAGGGGTCTGCACCTTTAAATTTGGTTTTCGAAGGAGGGGGTCCACCCTCAAAATGCTTATTTTTACCTTTCCGAGAGCAAAAGTTTATGATGAAAAGGGAGCCCCCATCCGGACCCCCCCCCCCCCCCCCCCCCCCCTCTAGATCCGCTAAGTACTGTTATTGATATAATTTCTCTGGAGAGAGAAACATTAACAATAATGATTTAGGCCTAGGCCTTTATATTGAAATCGGGCATAGAATGTGTTCATTGCTGATTAAATATTTAGACTGATGAGGTGGAGGAATGACGGTGGTAAGTTTGCAACCCGTTGAGGCTTGGATAATTGAGAATTCACATTCGTGTGTAATGCACGCTGTATCGGAAATGTTTTTCTTATATCCCCCCACCCTCAAGTTTAATAATATAATCGTCGCAAACCACGGCTGAAACATACGCTTGAAAGGAGAGAGGGGCGTACGTTTCAGCGGCTAGTATGCATGTAGTTGTATTGGGCGCACCCGCGCGCGCGTCACCATGTATGCAGAAGTCGCACGTGGTGGGAACATAATAGATTATGCAACCCCCCCCCCTCCTCAAACTTTTTTATCATTTAATACATTTTTCTAAACAAGATACCACAATTTACCTTTTTGAAAATTTTAGGGGGGCGCGCGCCGTCAGATGGTGATTCAATTTTATTACACATCCTCATATCTTTCATGATTAAATTATATTTCATGCTGATTTGATAAACACTTTCACGGTGTAGCGAGACCTCTTAATTAAGGTAGCTCACTACACCCAAGACTTATACTTTTTATTACACCGTTTGTCTATCATCGTAGTTCAATGGATAAGGTATCGGGTTAGTAACTCGCAGATCCATAGTTCAATTGAACTCAATTTATTGGATCTCATTACCATTATGCAATGGTATACAGAGGTATAGAAAACAAAAACAAAAAGCTCTTACATGTACAACAGTAAATAATACATGCGTGTAATAAAGTATATATCAAGTTATTATCAATTTAATTTCTTAATGAAAGTACGCTAGTACAGAGATTTCTTTAAAAAAAAACAAAAAAAAAAAAAAAAACCAACAACTTACCCAGTATCTATTGTTAGTTATGATCTGTTTAAAAGTAAAAACATTATGTACTTTATACAACATTGTATTTGTTTAGGTGATAAAAATTTCATTCTTTGTTCTCGAGTTTATCGAAATAATTTTTAACAATCATGTTTTTTTTTCTTCTTCCGAAATTGCATATTTTATGCCTTTTTGACATTTGTACTCATTACATATCTTCATATCTTTCATTATCAAATCAACCGCCGCGGTGGTCTAGAGGTTAGAGCGTTCGCCCGCATGCGGGAGGCCGAGGTTCCAATCCCGGCCGCGACAGACCTAAGCCGTTAAAACAAGCAGTGATAGTTCCATCGTCAAATGCTCGGCATTAGGTGGGAATGTGATGGGTCCTCGGAGGTGCACCACACTGGAATTATAAGGATGGGGTGCAAGTAACCAACCCAAACACTGTGAAGAAATGGTGATGGTGATCTACATTGTTGCTGCTGTATTTTGTTCCACGATAAACAAAATTATATATTGTTGCTGCTTTAAAATATAATTGGTCATTTTTGGATCGAAAATGTGAACCTCTTCGCTATCACGGTTCCTTACTTTCGCCTAAATAGCAATACAGTAACCTAATTACATGTATATGTATTTGCTTTATATATAAACATCATCCCTTTTTTTGGTGATAAAATTCGCTGTGAATTTCTACTCATCGATGACTGTTTTATTTATACTTAGAACAATGAGGGAAGTACTTAAGACATTTTCCAATCTCGCATTCTTGTTTAATACATCGTCATCTCAAAGGGCTGAAGATCCACTATGGTAAATCAAAAAGTTACCCTGGTGTTTAACATGTTACCAGGTATATTAAGATAAATTAACATCATAAAGCAGCATTTATGTTTCATTGCCACGGGCGGAATGGCGTGATGTAAGGTTTCTGAAGTTAGAATCGTAGACTTGGACATATGACTCTCCTTGGTTTGTCCTACCGAACCTGTGTTTTGTTTCACCAGCAAGCTGTATAAGCCAGCCTCAAAATAAAGAGCACAACGACTATATGATGATTTAATGGACTTTTTTTTTAAATAAGAGAGTACAGAAAATATACGAATACACAGTACTGTGGATGCGCGGATTCAGAAGGGGAACCGGAAGTCTGCACCCACCCCCACCCGAGATATTTGATAAAACACATTTTTGGGACAATTTTTAGATTTAAATCTTGCACGCCTTTCCTGGACAAAACTGCCAAAAGTTAAAAAAATCTAGTTCCGCGCATACAGCCAGCACTATTCACACACAAAAATTCATAACAAAGTTCATATAAATACAAAAATATAACTTCTACAATATAATAAAAGTATTTCTTAAGAATCAAATTAAACAAATATGAAAATGATGATGTAATAAAAAGAAATTAAAAAACCCTTAGGTCACATGCATTGATCGTGATGCAAATACACCACCACCACCACCATGCACCATTGTCAACTTATCTTGTCATGGAGGGGGGCGTAAACAAAGTTAAATAAACATGAAAAAAGAATATCTACGTATCGAATTTTGAAAATAAAGTTCTATAACATTTTCCCCAAAATATTCCGATCCATATCTGTATACAATTATTGGAACCCCCAGTTCATGGTTGGAACCCCACAGGCCATGGTTGGAAAAAACTTGAATCTCCTCTATATGTAGAATTGTACAAGGTAAAAAACATTCATTTTCCCTCCGATATTTTTCTAAGAAAAACTGAACCCCAGAGCTTGTTAATTTGTGACCCCAGGAGACATTCATACGGTTTAAAAAAATAATCTAATAAATCGATGCACAAAAGATCTATCTAATCTATGGATTTGCATGGAATCTGAATTTATCAAATACATGTACTGTAAATGTACATATGATCTATCAAATATATAGTTGTACATATGATATATCAAATATATAGTTGTACATAGGATCTATCAAATATATAGTTGTACATAGGATCTATCAAATATATAGTTGTACATAGGATCTATCAAATATATAGTTGTACATGGGATCTCTCAAATATATACCTATACATATATATGTATATGGGATCTGTCAAATATATGTATATTGGGATCTACCAAATATATAGATTTACATTTAATCTGAATCTATCAAATACATAGATGTACATGTGATCTATCAAATACATAGATGTTCATGTGATATATCAAATACATAGATGTACATGTGATCTATCAAATACATAGATGTACATGGGATCTATCAAATATTTAGATGTACATGGGATCTATCAAATATTTAGATGTACATGGGATCTATCAAATATTTAGATGTACATGGGATCTATCAAATATTTAGATGTACATGGGATCTATCAAATATTTAGATGTATATGGGATCTATCAAATATTTAGATGTATATGGGATCTATCAAATATTTAGATGTACATGGGATCTATCAAATATTTAGATGTACATGGGATCTATCAAATATTTAGATGTACATGGGATCTATCAAATATTTAGATGTATATGGGATCTATCAAATATTTAGATGTACATGGGATCTATCAAATATTTAGATGTACATGGGATCTATCAAATATTTAGATGTATATGGGATCTATCAAATATTTAGATGTACATGGGATCTATCAAAAATAAATACAGATGTGCATTGGATCTTTCAAAACTATAGAACCTGTCTTATCTATAGAACCTGTCTTATCTATAGATGAGCATCGGATCTGCATGGTTCTTGAGAAGGATATCTAAGATTTTCATCTGTTTTCACTTTCCTCCGGTCGACGAGAGGGGGCATAACCCTTCGTTTGAAAAAAAACCAAACAAACACACTTACATCCCCTTTTCGTTAGGGTAAACGGGATCTTCGGACAGACCTCAAACATATCGATCAGAAAACCCCAAAGGAACTTTCAGTGCAGGTGAGCTAAAGATCAATCTGGTTTTAACCAGATTGGCTAAAGATAGGAATATAGGAGCATACGCGACGTTTCACAATCATGTATTATTTTTGGTGATCTTTCACGTACTGCATTGTATCTTGTTTCTACCAAAAAGATATTGGGATATATTACCATGACTGTTTTAGAGTTAGCATATTTTGATAGTTCCTGGTTGTTGCTAGTAAGAATGTATAGTCAGGTTGTAAATGGACATTGTAGCAAAGAAGGAAAGTAAAATCTTTGGAACAATCGGGTATCGAACCCGGAACCCTCGCATTATTAGTTAGGTGACCTAACCATTGATCTACCCGGGCCAATATACAAAGTGTGGTAATATTACTATAATACAAAATTTCAACATATTTCAGAAATCCATACAAGAACTTTCCATATCGAGGTGATGAAGAATTAATTTCAGACAAAATGTTAGAAATGTCGCATATGTCCTTAGAATACATGTAAAACCAAAAGTGAATATAAACAAATACAGGTAGATGAATAAATATAAATATGGACGCATTTTAAAAAAGATAAATACAAGTAGATAAATAAATAAATCTAGGAATAAATAGTATATCGATTAATTATATCAATCAATGCGTACAAAGTGTTGAAGTTGAATACATCTTTAGAGTAGACATCGTCAGAATGTTGTGCACTATACATATATGGTCGCACCTGTTGTATGTACTATCGCTTGATTACACTAACATACAATGTCGCGTAATTTACACACTGGTGTTGGCGTATAGGGTCTCCTCTGTTGGCGGAACTTCTACTCGTCCCGGCGAGTTCTCATAAATGGCATCCGAGCACGCCGAGAAGAAGCTTGCGGCGACTTTGCAACAAAACTGGTACTCACTCTGAAAAAAAAAAATCAAGATATAAACGGCGTTCATTGTTGCTTTTAGTAGAATGCTTCAATAAAAATAACTGCATTTTATTTTTAAAGAAGTTGATGGAGTTGAAACATTTCCTGAAGTCTCTGCACTAACTTTAGATTTCAAAATATACTACCATTAGTCTTTAGAAGTTTATGATTCATGCATCGATAAAGTAGTTGACGTTTTTAAAAGTAGGTGGATGGAATGCACATGATGGGGATCATTCTGTAGTTGACATTTTTAAAAGTATATTTCGAGTGGATGGAATGCTTAACATTCTGCAAGTGCGTATTACTGGGCATTCTAGTATACAAAATATTACAAAAAATGTGAAGGAAAATCTGTGTAGATACCACCGATACAGGAGCGGATCTAAAGGGGGATACGAGAATTGCAACGCTCGTTTCACTCGGCTGAACATTTGTTACGAAAATGCTCATTTCATGTTTTTTGGTTTATCGTCAACAGTGGATAGACGCGTTTTGTACGAAAAAGGTGCAAAGTTGGGTTGTACCCCACCCCCCGAAAATTATCTGAATCCGCTCCTGGCCTTATTTGTTTATTTTCAAAAAAAGAAAACAGAAAAGAGGAAGTTTAGAAATATATCAATTCTCTTAGATACAAGAATGCTATACCAAGCTGGATATCATTTCCGGTCTACGTATCTGCAGCTGTCGGACGACGGTAAACATGTCCACCTCGTCATCCAGTTGTAGCTGTTGTACGGCGTTATAAACAGCGCAGAACATCCCACATCCGGTCGCCCCGTCTCTACAATATTTTCTTACTTAGTAATGAAATAAGAATTTCAAAGAAAAGACTACGTATTTTCCAGTAAATATCAAAACTCCGTATTCTTGTGATGTTTTTAGGGAGTCCTGTTTTGATGATAAGACTAAATCACTGATATAAATCTACCTTGACAACACTGTGATTTTTGTTTCTTTGTCCTTGAGAACTTCCATCACTTCGTTGATCAATTCCACACACGCATTCGTTTCCGCCGGAAGTTGATTTTTTATCTTCCAGTTCAGAATTTCAAATACGCTGACATCATGCCAATTAGAAGCCTATATAAAGACGGAAATCGTGATATTTCAGATATAGAATATATTTAATTATGCATGTAGGAGGTTTTAATGTTATGCAAGATTCCAACGAATGACTTATCCATATGAATGAAAAATTCTCGAAAGGGACGTTAAACACTACACAATCAACCTAGTACTTAGGTACCTGTCTTACATTTCTTTAATAGGCAGAGCCCTTAGCACTAGTGAAAACGGATATTCATTTACTATCATACAAGCTTCTATCAAACATAGCGATCGTTTTGATCGATTACTATGTATATATTTATTACTTGATTTTCTTTAACGTAGTTCCACCCACATATGATGTCATAAGATTTCACAACGTTTATGACTTAATAAGATTTATGCATGACAGGAATATAAATTTTGTTAGAGTCTTTTCCAATAGTTATTGTGAAACATCTTTTTAACCATAAAATATTACTAAAATGTCTTTAAGTTACATTGTATATATGAATAATCAATTGTATGTTTCAAAATATTGAATCAAAGGGCAACTCTGTTTTCATTGAATTATTTATCAAGTCCATCATGAGGTAGATTTCCTTTATTTTTCACAAACAATTTGTATATTTTCTAACAATAAAATATGTTCAAACCAATAAGCAAAGCATGGTCTCGGGTTCAAGTTCAAATTCCAGAGTGCATGTATGCGTGACATTGTGTTGACATTAGCTACTGACAAACAAGTTGATAATACAGGGGTTTCAACATCCTCGATTGAAGTCAGCGTTTCGCAAATTCTATGGTCGTTATAACGAGTTCGTCAATACAACCTCTCATTGGGTCAAATGCTGTCTGACGTGTTTCATACCGATTGTCAAGCCGTTCTTGGCACACTGATTTTGACTGTGGATAACTCCCTTTATTTGATCAGGATATGAGGCTCACGGCGGGTGTGATCGGTCGACAGGGGATGCTTACTCCTCCTAGGTACCTGATCCCACCTCTGGTGTGTCCAGGGGCCCGTGTTTGCCCAACTATTTATTTTGTATTGCTTATAGGAGTTATAAGATTGATCACTGGTCCGTTATCTTCACCTTTCATTAGACATGTACAAATCTTAACCAACCTGTACATTGTTTAAGTCCATTCAACTGTACATGCGCACCAACTATGAATGGGTACCAGTGCCGACACTTATGACTATCACCCGTATGTAGTTAGCACTAGCTACTGAAAAACCAGGCACGCGCACTACGATTGTATCTATATTGTAATATTTACTGAATCAGAGACAGTCTCACATGTCTGAATATGCTGAATCGGGATATGTCTGCTGCTTTTCATGTGGTGTAACGATGCTATTTTTTTTTTTAGCGATTTCCTTAGTGCTGCAGCTTTGCGATCTTTTTAAGCCATGGTTAACGATAGAATCTATTTATTGGTTGAATATGGTCATTTATCAATGACGAATGTAAAAGTTGAAACTTAATTTCAACACCCAGCTATAATGGGGAGATCGCCGAGTATCGAATATCTCAGACATACATCTTTATCTTTTCTAAATTACTGATATACAGAAGAATCTAATGAATATAGTATTTTAGAACGTACCTTGTCATGCTTCATTTTCACGGAAGTCATTCGGACATTTTCCGATATTTTCCGACTTTTGCCCAGAATCGTCTTATAAGGAGAAATGACATTTCTCTCCGCTGACGTTTTAAACCACTCTGCAGACTTTTAAAAAAATAATTTAAAATTAATATTCTAAAAGTTTGTTTCGACATGATGATTGATCAGTTATTAAGGACGTCAATAATTCGTATTCAAATATACCTTGAGAGCATTCGACTATTCTCTAAACGAAACAAAGCCTGCTTTACCTTTAATATGCAGTTACTCCCTACATACCAGTAATCTGTTAATATTTTGAATTCATGACTTCAACAAACATATTCCTGTTTGCATGGTATTATTTTCGATGTACAAAACCAAAACCAATGTCAGTTTGTAGAAGTGCCGATTCCACGAAATATTTATGTTTTTTATTTTAGAAATCCGTAATGGGTTCCGTTAAAACAACTTGGACAGATTAAGTAATATTTCAAGTGAACTGTTTTAGATAGATTAAACATGCCGATTACTTCCTGTAGAGGGACATAGTTAACACCCAAATATTACATGTGACGGGGGTTTTCCTGCTACATCATTATATGTACATGTATTGTCGCTTGGACAAGGATTGACAAAGCGCATGACATTTTGTATCACGTAGAAATTGCCTGATAATCTCACACTACTGGACGGGATATGTGCTGAGAGTTTCATTCTTTGCTGACATTTGCTGATAATCAGCAATCATCAGAGCATATCACCTCCAACAGCACGATAATAGTAATCATCATAGGATTAAACATTCTTTTTGAAGAATTTATCGATGTGTAAACTCTGAACATTTTACCCACAAACTGAATAAAAGTGCAAAGCACTTTTATGTTAATTTTGTGAGTAAAATTTCCAGATTTTACACATTGATAAATTATTTAGTTTACTCAGTCATGAAAACAATTGACGGATCAGACACTGACTTAAAAGAGAGGTAACTCTATCATACTCCAAATCAAATTCACCAGAGTTATCTCTCTTTTCAATTGGTTTACGTATATCAAATATTTCTATACAAAATTAACATTCAAAAGTCACCTCAAAAATGAATATTCGAATATTCGTTAACATCCGTAATAATTATAGTTAAAAGGTTAAGATTCTTTTATAAGTGGATTATGATTTCTTGTAAAAAGCAAAACAAAAACACTCTTACTGAAGCGATGTCTGAAAGCTGATTGAAGGAAATCAGTACGCTGGAATCGTGATCAATGAGCATGCGCACTAGATCGATTGCGGCTCCCTCCACAGGATACTGCGCAGCAATCAGGCCGTCCCTCAGTGTGTATGTCTGCATAAAAATAAAAACGTTAAAAAAAGCCACGTGAAAAGTTTTTTCTTCTTCTAGAAATCTTGATTTTACATCAAATTCCATTCATTATTATGTAAATTCCCTTGACATTTTGTTTACACCTACCGAAATGGACACGGCATTGTAGTAATTACCTCTCCCGCCGACATAAGAGGTCAACACAGTTCTTGCCTTGTCCGCTGTATAAAAGTTGTAAAGCATTAATTAGAATATTAAGACCAATACATATATACAGTGTAATGCGAAATACATTGCTTTGTAATGAGACTGATATGCCGTATATACTCGCCTATAGGTCGGTTCGCCTATAAGTCGGTTGTATATTTTGTAGCCTATTTTGGAGGGATTTACCATTGACACGTTTATAAGTCGGTATAACTTTTCTCAAGAATCGGTTGACAATTAGATAGATATATGTACACACCCTCAACGATACAATTTGTAAATTGCAAAGCTTTAGTCCTCTCAAATATTTACAATATAGCGCATTTTAGAAGAAAGGGAGCAGAACAGCAGGTTTTCTGAGATGATTGAAAGTGATCATGCGTGTCCACCATACCAATCTTCAATCACAAACAATACCCATGCAAAGGACCATGGCTCTATGGAAGAGGGTCATCTTTTGTAAAGAGAAGCCACCAGAAGCAGCAGCCGAAGCATTAGATGTTTACCCGGAAGAACAGTCTTTGTCATGTTGAGATGGATGTGTTGCTTTGCTTCCTTTGTATCCTCCACACTCAATGTCGGTCTTATGGACACCAGTTCCTTCACAATGGAAGTACAGAAAAGCTTTAGCAAGTTAATCATTCTACCTTCGTCCATTTATGAAATTGATCATCTTTGATACTGTTCAGGTGTTTTGGCTTCGATACGCACATTGATAAAATTCACTTGATAGTTTCGTATTTCAATATAGATACGGTTACTCACTGATACTATTTACTTGATAGTTTCGTATTTTAGTCAATATTTATGTCATGTTTATGATATCCAACAAATTAATTTCATAAATCGAGATTGACTGACTGTAAATTATAAGCGGTTGTTGACTTTTTGGGAACACTGTTTACGGGATTGAATACAGAGAATATAGAAAACCTTACGTCACTTAAGTTGTACCTGTATTGTAAGTATGATAATTACAGACTGAGGAAATCAAGAATCAAACAACTGCGCTCAAGAGAATCACCAATAGTCTGTAAATTTAATCCTTATCCGCTTGACGTAATGGTTTATAGATATAGCAAGCTGTCTACTGGGTGAGTATTACTGACGAAGTTGACGTCATATGTATGTTAAAATGAAAGAGAAAGTTACATTGAAGAGATTCTATTGATTATGATTATTTGCTTTATCGATGATAATTATCTGGAATTTCGAGAAACCACAAAAATATGCATTCACCTACATGTACGAATGATACATGTACCATTACAACATGAGTAAAAGTAGCATAAAACAAAAACAAAATATATAATATTCTACTCACATTATATTCTTTCTTGAAATAGGAAGCATTGACAGCTTGATTTGACATCAACTGTGACGTCACTTCCTGTATGAATTGTTCCTTTTTCAACAACCTCCCATTGAATTGAAAAATCTCGTTCAAGGCGTTGTACAAGAAGATGTACTGACCCTATGTCGAAAGAGAGTTAAACATGAGATGAAGGTACTGTTTCAATTAATAGATGAATGCAGAGGTACATGCATGTGCTGAATTAAATGCATACAAGGGGGCATCTGTTCTAAGTATAGATATAACGGGGTATATATATTAATTAAAAATATGTTGCGGATGACTCCGTTTGCCTGATCACGATATAAGTTTACGGCGGGTGTGACCGGTCGACAGGGGATGCTTACTCATCCTAGGCACCTGATCACACTTCTGGTATATCCAGTGGTCCGTGTTTGTCCTACTATCTATTTTGTATTGCTTATAGGAGTTATGAGATTGATCACTGTTCGTTATCTTCGCCTTTCATGAATACCGAAAGTATAATAGTATGCTACATTAAATAAATACCGGGGGTATATAATCTATTAAAATATTATATACCTGGAATATACTCTACTAAAACCCCGTTCACATGCGCTGATCTACTTACGGGGTGCAAAGTTTGCATATATGCAAAAATTGTACCCGTGTGTAAAAGTATATTTGCTAAGCGTTCACATGGTACTTAACAAATTAGGGTCAAATGGCAATGATTCTCGAAGTTAGATGAAGATAGGGAATTATTTTCGATTGAGGAGGAGGAGTTTTCCCTTACTGTGTAGGTTTCGGTGACAAATTGTATTGATCAAGATATGTCTACGACACCCTATGCAATATAATGTTTGCAGAAATACGGTTTATTTTATGAGAAAAGCAATATCATATTCGGTGATACTGAGTTTGCTCCTCTTCGGAGCCGATCCCTCGTGATCCACAGTGACGACTCCTCGAGTGTGACGTTGTATACGGTGTGTGCGTTTAGATGACGAAAAATACTCTAGGAATAAATATACACATATGCAAAAGTAAATTTGCATCTGGTCTGAGTAGGTGCAGATTTACACCAGGGTGTATATTTGCACATATGTATATTTACTTTTGCATTTATGCAATTGTATTCACATGCTCAAATTTACACCCGGGTGCAGATTTTGCATATATGCAGAACTTGCATCCCGTGAGTAAATCAGGGCATGTGAACGGGGCTTTTAAATGTACATAATATATGTATGCCCGGGGAATATACTCTACTAAATATATGTATACCGGGGTAACATACTGCACTAAATATATGTATACCGGGGGAACATACTGCACTAAATATATGTATACCGGGGAAATATACTCTACTAAATATATGTATACCGGGGAAATATACTCTACTAAATATATGTATACCGGGGGAATACACTCTACTAAATATATGTATACCGGGGAAATATACTCTACTAAATATATGTATACCGGTGGAATACACTCTACTAAATATATGTACACCTGGGATTTATGCATATATATGTACTTTATCAAACTATATGCATATCGGGTTTATTAAAAAAATATTGAATGTTGAAAAAGATAAATGTGACAAGGACAATGAAGAGAACAATCATGAAGGAGGGAAAAGCTGTAAAACTGCTAATGTGGTTGTTTCATGTATGTGTAAAACGTACCAAAACAATATAGGAAGTATTTCCAAGGTAACATCTGTTTCAATTTAAGGTGCATCGAACGTTTGAAATTGTTCAAACGATCTCTCACGGAAACGAAATTTAACAGATCAGGAGAGAACTAATTGCAAGGGGTGGTTTTGATGAGTATACGCACCACATTCTGTATCATGTTCATTCTGTCTTCTCTCATGATGTTGACATAGCGCACCACGTCAATCAACCCGTCCTTCTGACCCTGCTTATACAAGGCATCTAGCGCGATGAAGGTTCCAGTCCTCCCGATACCGGCGCTACAATGAGATGTGACGAATATTCACAGCTAGTGCTATAACGAGATGTGACTAGTAAATTCACAACTAGTGCTATAACGAGATGTGATGAGTGAATTCACAGCTAGTGCTATAACGAGATGTGACGAATATTCACAGAAATAGATTAATTTGCGCACTGGTCAGGTTGACCTGTAATTACTAATTATGAAAAACAAGCACATGGTGTTACATCTATACTTTGTTTTCTTTAAGTCAACAACTTTATGCGCCGTGCTGTATTTCCAGTGGATCCCAATTCAAGGCATAATGCACACGTGGTACATTTTCATGTAATTATTCTCCACTTCCATAGTCGGACCTTATGGCTAACGGTTACTATATCAGAATCCTTAGGTGGCATGCGTGTAACTATTTTCAATACAATAGAACGAAACTCCAAAGTTGGTAAATAGTCAGATATTTGCATATTATGGGTTTTATGTATTATTTGTCGAATTCAATTTATAGAAATCTGTAAAAGATTGTGAGCGTTGAAAGATATTTTCATACCAAGCCGCGACAGACCTAAGTCGTGAAAACAGGTTGTGACAGTTCTATCACCAAACACTCGGCATCAGATGTGAATGTCACGGGTCCTCGGAGATGACCTTAAAAACGGATGCCCCGTGTCACAGTAGGTGTGTCACGCTAAAGAACCCCCACTACTCAATGGCGGTAAGCGCCAAGAAAAGGCCTAAATTTGAAGCCCTTCACCGGTCTTAATTGGTGACGTCTCCATATGAGTGAAAAAATCTCAAGAGGGGCGTTAAGCAAGATACAATCAATCGATCAAAGGCTTTCCCTACATATTTCAATTCTGGAATGGAATTCCTCTTGTGACGTCACTCAGTCCCTATCGACCATGGCTAAGACAAATAAGAATATATACTGCATACAGACTTTTGCATAATGCATGTACTTTGACAAATGTACTTTTGTGTTCATCGAAAGTAATATTTGAGAAAGATGCTCATTTAATATTTCTTTACAAAACCTTAAACCTCTACTATGACCCCACCATGACTCAAAGTCAAGATATGAATATACTTGAATCTACACTACATGGGACACCTGCGTATTAACTTCACAAGTTGTACCGTTGTGCTTCTCACGAATAACATTTAACATTTTACGCATTTCTATATAACACCATGAATTCTAGTTTGACCCCACCCTGGAAAATCATCGTGTACCGATTTAAAGTATCTGTACTTGTGGTTGTAGAGACGATGTTCAAAGATTGTCCCTTATGCTATCTATCTATCTAGCTATTTATTTATCTATTTCTTTATATATCTATCTATCTATCTATCTATCTCCCCTTTACCAAACAATCTTTGAAACAGAACCAGTTCTTCCCGAGATATGTGAAAAGTACACAACAGTAAAACTTCCGTCTGAAAATCGTTCGTAAACTTTAGATGGAATGAGCTTAACAGAATGCTAATCATCGAATACATAAATCGTGTTTCTATTTAGATAATATTATTGAAATAGCGTATTTTCACATACCTGCAGTGTACAACCAGAAGACTTTCGGGATACATCTGCTTTAACTGCTTGACGTGACGATAAAACACGAGGAGCTCTACTGGTGAAGGAGTTCCATGATCAGGCCATGCTGTGTAGTGCATGTGATTCAAGGTCCTAACAACGTTTGTCTATGGTGATAGATACATGTACACAGTTATATTGCTAGAAAACAGATTGATTCATTGTCCTCGGACCGTTTTTGTTGGTGGTGATAGAGATATATCGTCGACTGACCAGTTTCGGTGACCTTAGTGATAAACCGTGATTTTCTCATTAATCACTTAAATTAGATAAATAAACAATTCACCTACCTTTAAAGTAATTACATTTCTTTACTTTCATTCGAAAATTCCAACTCCATTGGTACGTTAATTGAATATATTTTCGTAACAAAAAACATGTCACTTTGTGGTCCTAAAACGGTGACTTCACCTATTTCGGTGACCATTGTTAATATAGTTTTTCCAAAAGTCTATAACTGTTAAAACGTATATATACAGGAGAAATGTGCAACTAAACGTCAATGAATGAAATAACATAGTGTAGAACTCTAGACTTTTGGTATACCTTATATCAATTTGAAAGTTTGCTTGAAAAAGTAATAAGTAAATGGATTTATTTTTGGGGTGCTCGTGTTGATTTTTTGCATACTCTCCTTCTAGTAGTTCATTTTCGGAAAACAATTGAAGGCGTATTCTATACATGTTTGTAAACATTCCGGCGAAATTGATGACGCAATCTACACCCGGAAACGACAACGCGCACACGTAAACAAAATGTCACCGATTCTGATCAGTCACCGAAATAGGGCAGTCGACGATACATGTATACAGTTGTAATATAAGAAAACAACTTGGCGCAAGCATCATGTTTACAATATCAGTATCACCTCTGTGTTGATGTCACCCTGTATATAATAAGTTATATGTTTACAATGTCAGTATGTCAGCCTGTATATAATAAGTTTTATGTTTACAATATCAGTCTCACCTCTATGTGGGTGATGTTGATGTCACGCCGGATGTAGTTCGCTGAGGCCCTCTGAGATATGACCCGTAGACGGAATGATCCCGATGTCATCTCACCGTGTTCAGGCCAGTATTGGTGACATTTAATCTGTTTCAAAGAATACGTCAGTCATGATTGTACATAACTCACTACCCTCTCGGGTTTGCAAATAGAATATGCTTCATCTGGATAAACAACACTGAATAGGACGTTTTTGATGAGTGTTTTAAGGAAACAATGTCCATTTTTCATGTAAAGCACATTCGTTTATTGTGTACCTTTGATCCTTCCGTCAAATTCGTCACCATGACTAGAACCCGGATGTTCTCTTGCCAGATCATAGCCCAGAAATCTTGTACCGTATTCTTCGTTGGACCTACGGTAGTCAAAGTATTTTCATTAACAGAACAGAAGACAATTTCACGTGTATCCACCTGTTTGTGAATCATTCAGTAATTAAACACCATTTGTTTGTGAAATAGTAATGCCCCCATGTGGCAGTAAAGTAATCATGGTACCCCAGGAGAGTTCGTGTCACAAGAAATACAAATAGTATAGATGAAACACCTATCACTAACCATTCAAACGTTATGGCCAAGGTTAAAGTTTTTCAAAAGTAGGTCAGACTCTGAGGTCAAGATCATTTATAAGGTCCACAATGTTGATCTTGAGAGCAAGATCTTGTCAAAAGGGTAAGCCTTGTGAATCATGAAAGCCATGTCGCTAGACAGACATTCACTGTTATGGACTAGGTTAAAGAATTTCAAATGTAGGTCAAACTCTAAGGATATGAGGTAAAACATTTTGCTACCTAACGAAAGGTCTTGTTAATAGGACTGATTGACTGAATATTGTTTAACATCCCTCTCGAGATTATTTCACTCATATGGAGACGTCACCACTGCCGATGAAGGACTGCAACATTTAGACCTATGTTCGGCGCTTATGGCCATTGGACAGAGATGGATCTTTATCGTGCACCGGTTTTTGCTGCCTCATCCGAAGGACCGCCCCATTTAGTCGCCTTTTACGACAAGCAAGGGGATACTGAGGACCTATTCTAACCCAGATCTCCACGGGACTTGTTAACAGGAAGACACATGTGAAATATGAAAGTTATATGACTAACCATTTGATAGTTATGGCCAAGGTTAAAAGTTTTTTCAAAGTAGATTAAACTCCAAGTTGAAGGTCACGAGTTTAAAATTCTGGCACGAAAGGAAAAGTCATGTTACAAGAAATACACATGTAATTATGAAAACACCATCACTATCCAATTAAAGTTTATGACCAAGGTTAAGGTTTTTGCGGACAAACAAACTAACAGGCAAACAGACAGACGGACAGACCAAAAACTGTGTTCCCGGATCTCCGATTACAAGGGCATATGTATGACGTCGGAGTTTCTATATGAGGTTTCCAGATTTAAGACAAAATATTTACCTTGGGTAGCGATGTATTCTCTTTGTCCTTTCGTGTCCTACAGAATATTGAACGCAGGAAAAAATGAGTACTGTGTTTTCATTATTGCTCGTTCATTTTGTATTTCTGACTGAACACAAAACCAAACCTTCCTCGGAATACAATGCTTGCTTACAAAACAACCGAACACGGTGTAAACTGTACATTTTGTTAAATTCACGAAAGAACTACGCACGATAACTCTGGATTCCCGCCTACATTTTCAACTCGTATATCTTTTTTTAAAAACTTTGCAATTTTGCTCATGGGATTTTTTTTAATGCAAAGTGGAAATCATTAGTAATTGATTATTACCTTTAATTCCAGTGTTGATTAACTGATTGCTCTTAATTACACCTCCTATTGATTAAGGGGTAGAAAAATCTGTTCCTTGAAATTAGGGTTTAAAACATCATATATTTTGAAATGCTTATTGATAAAAATAACCATTTGATTTGTCAAATTAATTTAAATTTATAAGTAAAATAATGGTTAATCTTCATTTTTCATAGGTTGACCTAATTTGTCATCGATCAAAGAGTGAAGATGTTTGTTGTGTTTTTGGTCTGTAAACATGTGTTCTCCTCATGAAGCAACAACATTTTTGGTATAAATGATAAATGACAATGTATAATACCTGTTAAAAGGAATTTGTGATTCACTGGGGGAAAAGATGTTTCAAAAATATTTCCCGTTCTCCATTGAATTCTATAGTGAAACACATGATTATATAGAGTTACCTCTCGTTGTTTTGTCAAACAGGTCACCTTTTTTTATGAAAATTCATATAAATATCTTTATTGGCATTAAATAAAATCATTTGAAAATGATAACTTTAAATAAAATGGCAAGAAGGTAGGCGGCGAAACAGTACTAGCTATCGTTCACCGTTCTTTAATATCAGTGAAACAGTACTAGCTATCGTTCGCAGTTCTTTAATATCAGCGAAACAGTACTAGCTATCGTTCGCAGTTCTTTAATATCAGTGTACAAAACACTCATGGAAATACCCTAGTCTACTTTCATGATAATTATGATTTTCAATGTCCGTGGTTTTGCAAACAAATGTCATTTGATTTGTGCTTCAATCTGGACAAGTGCATCGTTTATCACATGAATTTGCGCTCTTGATCCATCACGAAAACGAAAATTAAATAAATAAGCGGACCATATGTCTGAAGTGGTGTTGTACGATCTTAAGGGTCTTCGCTCGACTCAACGGTTGCACCGTAAAACATATGAATGAAGATTGTACAATACAAAAAAAAAATATAGATTTCGGCACAAGTATATTTGGACACATACTGAAATATCGGTAAAGAAACCCTCCCATCATCGACAGAATAGGCATGCTTTAAAATGCATTACATGCATGTTCATATATACATGCAAATACCTTTATGTAATTTCCATTTATGTAGTCATTTTCGGGAGAAATAGTCAAAACAACACGAGAATGGTCATCTACAATTAAAATACGACACTTCATCAACATACACTAAACTACAATTAAAAACTTAATTAGTTTGTCTAAATAAAGCTAAATATTGGTGCGTCTAAATAAAGCTATACTACAATTAAAAATATTAATTAGTACGTCTAAAAAAAGCTAAACTACAATACAAATAACATTCCGTCTACATAAAGTTAAACTATTAAAATTAAAAATACATATGTAATACACTACGTACATATAAACCCATCTACGTGCTAGACTTACAGGAGATGGATGGAAATCTTACTGACAATATGAAGTTTACGATAAATATGTTTAAGGTACATGATAAAAAAATAAGATATGAGAATCACTTGTGCGCATTATCACATTTAATGATCGTAAATGAAAAACAAAAGTTGAGCTGAAAATAATAAGGTTCTCTTGTATATAATAAGTTAGAGAGTTAAGGCACAAGGCACAAAATACGCAATTCATCCAAACGTTAACATTACAATACATACACGCCTTTGAATTATCACTTGAATTCTACGTACAAGGAAACGTTGTCTTGTATCGGTTTTTCGGCATGTTCTGCGCCATCTTGGCAACGTCGCACGGAGTATGGCTTTGTTCACCGTATGGAATTCCCTGCGAAGAAAGGAATGTGATATATATATATAATCCAAAGAGAAAGAGTTGATATCACACAGTCAACTACGGAAGCCGATACGTGCCAGGGTATGGAATTAATATTTATTTAACTGGCGGCCGCCACTTACTTTATGTGGCGGCCGCCAGTCCGCCACTTATTAACTGGCAGCAGCCACTTATTATGTGGCGGCCGCCATGTAAATTAATTGGCGGCCGCCAGCTATTTTATCTGGCGGTCGCCTCTTAATTCATATATGGCGGCTGCCAATTGCAAAAACAATGTAATTCGTATCGCTGAATGATTATTTTGGAAAGATTTAGAATAGTACGCAAACACGCAGCATCGTTTTTCAAAGTGTATAGGGACAGTCGGAGGAGAAATTGTCTTCTACAATTGTTGACAAGCAAAAAAGGAACCTAGACTGTCTCTTTTGTCCAAACTTCGTACTCCTAAATTGGAGGGAGAGGGCTCTGTTCATACTTCAATTTATCAGTTCATTCATTACTACATTTTTACCATTCATTACTACCACCAAAAGAGTGGGGTGTGGGCCAATCCGTCAATTAATATTATTTCAAATGTGAAAATAATTATAGTTTGCATGTGAAAATAATAGAAATTGAACGTTGTCAAAAATGGAGGGTCAGCCCCGTGGTTCTACGTATTTAACAGTACAATCGAAAAACAATAATTTAATGCTCTTAATTGTATATATATCACATACATATTACTAAGCATTGGGAGGAATTGCACCCCTTTCATTTAGAGAGATAGAGAAAGAGAGAGGTATAGAATAACTGGTCACATCCATATAAATGATTTAATTTGAGTCTCGGCTGCCATATAAATTAAGTGGCGGCCGCCACATAAATTAACTGGCGGCCGCCAGATAATAAGTGTCGGCCGTCAAATAATAAGCGTCGGCCACAAGTTAAACTACGTGGTGGCCGCCACATAAATTAAGTGGCGGCCGCCAGATAAATTAAGTGGCGGCTGCCAGTTGAATAAATATTAATTCTCTACCCTGGCACCTATCGGCTTCCGTACAAAACGCTCAAATCATACGCGCTAGAAATTTGAGGCATTACCAGCAAGCCAAAGTAATATTTGCAGATTTTGGCTAAAGCAATTCTTCATAACTTAAAAATTATCGCTGAAATGTATATGTCCTTTTAATTTTTACAACACGTATGGGTTTTTTTTAAATATGGAAACAATTTTCAGTATATTACTGTAAGGTAGTCAATTAATTGCAGAGAAAATTACATGTGATTGACGTCCATAAACTTCACTCAAGCGTAGCTCTGTCGATTCTAACATTACGATTAAGAATCTAAAAGCATTTTTATTCTGTAGTTGAACAAAATACAAAAACATATTTTGGATTGATAAATACAAGTACGTCCCAACACTTTTATTCGTAAATACTGATACTTTGTAATGGAAAACATCACCAACATTGTGACGTCATAGTCTGTCCAAATCATGAATTTGTTGGGGCAAAGTAAATCTCTATTCCCGCTTCTTTTTTTCAACATTTGATCCACTTAATAAACTTCACAACCGGTAATGGTTGTAATCGCAAGTGGTTGTTTTACAAATATTCATCAATTTCAAAATGTACTAAAATTTGTTTACCTTGAATTCTTCATTAAATTTCTTATTTTCTTCCATAGACAGGCTCTTGATTACTTTCCCGAGATCAGCTATTTTCATGAGTGTTTTCCGCTGTACGGTTCCATTGGGTTCAGCATTCTTTTCGACATATCCGCTTCCCCCAGGTGTTGTGTCAGCTCTCCTCTCTGGTTTTTCTGCAATATCTATCTACATTTATCCTCAACTGATTGGCTAAAGCTTGATCACGTGCCATTAAAATTCATTGTATGCGTTATATACAAACCATATCGAATATTAAAAGATACAGAACTTCTAAAACAGATTTTCAAATCTATCATGGAAATTTAAATTCCACCGGTAGTAGTCCAATCTCAAATACATATTTCAACTGAATAATCCACACGTTCTAATTGACCTGGGATAAGAATGCATTCTTCTTTCTTAATCAGCTGGAAAGCATACTTTATTTTTACATATATTGCATTTAAGCACGATGTACTGTACTTTCGTTTCAAATATCATTAACTGTTTTTAATTATAAGTCGTAGAATGAGTAGTTTTGAACTGGTAGTTTTTATATAAAAGAACACATTCGAACTTCTTCCAGCTCTTTCTACTAACGCCAGTTCACACCACACGCCGTGACGCTAAGTAAACACCATTTCACACAACAAGCCGTTACACTACAACACGCCGTCGCAATCACATAGAACGAGATTAAGCAATGGCATTGCAGTGCAACGTTACACAAGGTGGATGTAGACGGAAATTAATCACTGCTCATGTCAATGAATGTCAATGTAGATTCTGGAAACGATATATCTGGGTGAATGTAATGATATGATTGACGTAATGCATTTTTATTTAAGATATACACTTTGAATTGTGGCAATATTTTCGAATTTCTATCCATGGTAGTTTCTAAAGTAAGTATAAGCAATATCGTTATAGAACAAAAATTTTAAATAAAATTTTGATCACCGAAAAGCTTATACTATGCTGATATGTTGCATGTAAATCTGGTTTAACAAATGTTGTGATTTATAGTTATCTGTCTAAAGTATTATTGATTTTTTGGTGTGTTGTTTAACGTCTCTGTTTTTGATGTCATTCGAAAGACCAGTAGTTTTCTCTTCTAATGGCGGAAGCTTGATCAATTACTACCTACATTAAACGTTAAAGGCTTGATGTGGAATCTGGATCGAGAATTGAATCCGAGCTGCCTGGTTGGGGAGCAGGCACCTTAACCACTATTTCAAGTGGAAGCAAGATATAACGGCCATAATTATAAGTATGATATATTGTTTCTAAATATATATATTCTTCGGAAATGTTACTCATTTATTTAACATTGAACAATATACGAAATACTAATTTCGGTAAATATGATTGATTGATTGAATCATCGAATCGCATTTACGTTAGTCAGTTTATTTTAAGAAGGAAGGTCCTTTATATACATGGAAGCTAAATTGTACAAACTGAAAAAATGTAAATTTATTTTTACAGTCAATCTGTCACATTGCAAACGGTGTAATAGGTAAACATTGTTGAAAAAGAGCATTGATTATCTAATACTTGGTCTAAAATAATGTGCTGACATTTAAATAAAGATAAGACAGGAGGTAGATAGAATAAAACGAAGGCGAATATAGGCATTAAGCAAATCCAATTACACTTAAAACGTGTGCATGTAGTCAAAGAAGACATTGCATTATACGGACACATTGTGTCGTTCAAGTTCTCTATTGCAACTTTTGATGCACAGTAATCAATTCCTGTGTGGCACTTCGCACTAAATGAAGAGACGTGTGCCGATAGCGCGTCGTGTGAAATAATGTTAACGTTACGGTGTGTTTTGGGAATCATGCTAACACAACGGAATAGTGTAAGCGCGACATTGTGTTGTGTCTTAATGTGATGGACTTTGTGTTATCGCTCTGTGTTGATAGCCCGTGCAACAGCATACAGTGTAACAGATCGGCGTTGGCGTATTGCTTATACTCCAGTTAGGGACACGGTGTGTTGCCAATACTCCAGTTAGGGACACGGTGTGTTGCCCATACTCCAGTTAGGGACACGGTGTGTTGTTCATACATGTTCTTCAGTTAGCAAGACGGTGTGTTGCTCAAACTGAAGCTAGTGGGACGGCGTGTTGCGTAAAATGGAAGTTTATGGGACGGTGTGATGTGAAGTTGCGCACATTAGCAACTGGTCCTATTTGGATATCACAGTCGTTCAATGCACACTTGTTTAATATCTAAACGTAACATGTTAGTAAATCCACTATTGTGTGATTTTGAAGGAAAAAAATGCATTTCGAAAAATGTCATTGGCAAAATTCCAGGATGGTAGTCAGGACATAGTACCTCGATACCTTTGACTTGGGATATAATTATTCCCGCAGTAAATCTAAACTGACCAATTATAGGGGTTGGTTGTTTCTGTTGATCAAATTGTTGTTAAATTTTAAACATCTTGTAGGTTTATATATTTCAATAGCCATGCCCCCCTTATAGTCCAAAATCATATAATACACATTATGCTTGAAATCAAACAGTCTGCTTGAAATCATTTTCACTTGAAATGGGCTGGTTAAAATAAGAATATAGAAACGATAAAGCAATGCAATATTACATTAAAAATGAAATAACTTTGCTAGACCTTTGGGGACAATTTTAATGGTGCTATTATCCGTTACGATGATCCAAAGGGGGCTGCATGATGTAAGTGGGTCATTTATGATGATCCGAAAGCGATTATTTTACCCAAAAGGGGCAACACAATGTCAATATTTAATCCATGAATTAAAAGATACAATTTGTTGAAGTTGATTAAGCCCCATTTACCATGGAAACGTGTTTTTAAAACGGATCCACAGCCAGAAGTTGTAAAAGGTCCTCTAAAGCAAGACCAATTACAAACATACCACAAAATGATCACGACTAAAGCCTATCATGCTAAGGACGACAAAAACTAATAAAATTGTATCAAAATACAAGCTAAAGTACCCTCTGCAGTCTCCGCTATTTCTATTTCAGTTGACTTTTTCTTCTGTGTTTTCCTGCAAATATTTTTAAAAAAAAACCAACATAGTATTTTGTTTGTGAACCAAAGAGATTTGAATAAAATACTTCACGAATTACAATGTAAGTGATCGTTTTGACAATAAAGGAAACACTAAAATTTTCAAGAGATACATCTTTTGGTTGGTTGCCATATGTGTTGCTAGGACAACTGTTAGAAGAGGGTATTTGGAAACAATTTAAAGATAAATAAAAATTATTCTACCTAGTGATGATAACTACAAGAAGAATGATTGCTATGACGAGAACTATGAGGCCCACTACACCTCCTGCTAATGCTACGCTCACTGCCGCTTGTTGTCCTGATTCTGAAACTGAATTGTAATGAAAATTGTATTATTTTACATTATTTCTACGAATTTTTATATATAATACACTCATGCACATGGATGATATTAACTAAAACCGTTTATGTTTATTTTGCAATTGTGAACGATAGTTACGTGTGTTAGATTGGTCCCCAGAGACGTTCGAGGGAAACACGTGTGTTGTGTGTCGAAACGCATGTCGTCTGCGTCAAGTTTTGTTCAGGATTTATATGTAACTTATTGATTGTATTATTGTTTATTACAATATATCAGTTTGAAACGTTACTAGGCATCCTCGTTGTACTTACACCTTCTGCAAGCAGAGTAAATTACCTTTACTGAAATCTAATAAAATTATGCCTCCTAATTAACGCAGTATTCTCAATACAAAGAATTCATTTTATATATCCTACTTTGTATAATAAAACGATTACCGTTATAGTATTAAAATATAATGAGTCATTTTGGATGTTATACTCCGATTATCATAATTTAAAAAAATATATGAAAAGACTCCTATCCCAATTTGTTGCCCTTAATCAGATTCTTAGAAATTCCTTTTAGCAAGTTGTATCATACAATACATATACTCATTTTCATTCATTTTCACATTCAAGTGTACGCAATGTGCAATTAAAAATAAATCACAGCAGAATACTCCCAAGATATATTACATAACCACCCAAACATAACATTGAAATGTTCAATAAGCAGTTACCAGATAAACCTCACTAGTTGTAACAAACCTATGCATATATTATATAAATCATTATAATTCATATCATATCAGATGTATTACACCTACGTTCAAGTTACAGTACACGCACTCAGGAAACTGCTCTCCTATCAGATATGCTGTAGATAATTAATGACATACCCGATACGTTACAGAATACACCTATGTATCCGGTCAGACAGTGGTCACATGATCCACTTGTTTTGTTGCAAATAGAGAAACAGCCTTCACTACATGTTGAGTTGCACAGAAATCCAAAAGTTCCGTTGTCACATTCTACCAACAAACATAATAGACATATCAATGATAATACCCTATTCGGTATAAACAAGATCCCCGTGGGCAATATCGCTCACATGAGTCACTTCAGCTGTTGTGATTTTTAAAAGATTTTTGAAAAAAAAAACTTTATTCCTATTAAAAATGTTTACCAACATATTGTGGCCCAAAGTAATCCCACAGTGTCACGACATAATGTAACCATGCAATCTGATTAAAACCAGATCCTGAGATCCGCTCACAATCGCTACACTAGGATCTGACGTAACCCCATAGGGGGTCATGTCCGCATGACCTTTCGCTTAGAATATTGATGAGAACTATCAGCCAGTCAGATTGCGCCATACAGACAATGATGGCTATTTAGGTGGTTCCTGGCAATTCGTAAACAAATTGCTGTAATCTCTCTCCCACGAAGTTTATTCCACACTGTAAATTTGTATATTCTCGCTTAACGAATTTTAAACTTTCGCAATAATGCTTAATCTATTCCGTTCATTCAAACAACAAAACGTACGATATGAAATATACCCAAATTAAATTAATTGTGAATTCAGATTTATGTATGAATAGGGGCGGGTACGAATTGAATAGTTTTCAAGATGGTTTACTTAAATAACGCGAGGAATATAACGCCAGTCGACGTAAACTGTACATTGTGACGTTGCATCTAGCTGCGATATGTTTTCTTTCAAACCAAACAATCGCAGCCATTTTCCTTGAATTGTGAACTCCATCGGGATTTTTAGCGTTTGAATGAAAGAAAACCCGCAGAGAATACAGACGTTGTTTAAATCGCATGTTTTGACAGGTGTGCAGTCGTCTGTCAAATGCGCAGCCATTTTTTTTTTATATCTCTAACGTAAATAATCACGCAAAGGTTCATGGGAGAAAAATTATCTTTGGTATAAATCGACAGGGTCAATTTGATTGGCTTAACGAAAGGTCATGCGGCCGTGACCCTATATGGGGCTACGTCAGATTCTATCTAGTATAGCGATCTAAGTGAGCGGATCTCAGGATCTTGTTTTAATCAGATTGTGTTACCATGGTACAAGGTCACAAGGTCAAAAATCATGATATGAAATGTAAAATCATACCATAGGTTTGTTGGTTGTATATCATGGTTTATTATATCTATCACATTTAAAAAATGAAAAATATTTTTGAAATGTGATATATATAAAATAGGTATAAATAAAATAGATCAAAATACGAAAACCAGTCCCTTTTAAACATTTATTCTGTTATGTATATTTACGTGGGACAAAACCCACATGAACTATATATTCCTGTGGGAATCTGCGCTAAGATAGGTTGTCAGTACCCCTTGCTTGTCGTAAGAGGCGACTACATGAGGGGGTCCAACGGATGAGATCGCAAAAATCGAGGCTCCGTGTCACAACAGGTGTACCACGATAAAGATCCTTCCCTGCTCAAAGGCCATAGGCGCCGAACATAGGACTAAATGCTGCCATTCATTGACAATGGTGACGTCATCTGCATAATACGCGTGGATTTGATAGGCATGAAGGATGTAAACTGCATATAACCCCCTTTTCTTTCTCTCTCTCTCTCTCTCTTGTACATTCTGACAATGAACAAGCCCTAATATTCACAATTCTGAAATTCACTATAGTCCTAATATTGTTTGCAACGAGTCAATAAAGACTTCGGCTATGTGTTGACTTTCAGAGACAGGTAAAGGATGGCTCATGGGATTAGGATGAGTACCCGGTAACGAATAAGCACACAAGACAAGAAAACGTTTTGTTTACATTGTCAACTAGAAAAATACATTGCCTTCAAATTGGGATAGGATAAAGTGTTTCATATATACCTTGATCACATTTCCAATCTGAAGTTTGCTTCCATCCTGGTTCACACTCTTGTGGAGGACAAGAACCGTTTACGTGATCACATGTAGCCATTCCTTTGCAATGTCCACAGGCATGACGACAGTTAAGGCCGTAGTATCCTTTCTGACAGGCTACAATAATGAGAGTTTTATGTCAGGTATTAATTTATCAATTATTCTTTGCCGGGGTGCCAACCTCTTATATTTTTAGACTAGCGTACGTTATGACACACGCACTGATTAGTAGAATGGAATCCTTCCGAAAGTAAACTGGGAAACTTTCTCACTTACCGGCGCAAACGTGATTCGAACCCGCGTCGACCACAGGTGAGAGGCCGTGTGATTTTTAGCGTGATGCTTTAACAACTCCGCCACGGAGTTGGTTGGTTTTACGTCCCTTTGAGAATTGTTAACTCATATTGAGACATCGACAGTTGTGTGTGAAGTACTACAAATGTGGTGTCAACGGCCGTAGCAGTGAGGGTTCTTTAACGTGTCAACACACGCCGCGAATCAGGATCTCCATTATAAGGTCATATTCGAAAGACCCATCATTTTGAATTCTAAATGCCGACCGTTTGACGAAGGAGGAAACACGATAAACATAGGTCTAAATTAGTGGTACTTCATCTACAGCTGATGACGTCTTAATATGAGTGATCAATTATCGACGGAACGTAAAACAAACAAACAATCACACATTTACCATATGAATTCACCAAAATTACCAAAGCTTTTGATGCAATCTGGATTTATGATACAGAGCAGTCAACGAACATACCGTATTTACTGCGACAAATAGATACACAGTGAAGATGTTCTTCTTAAGATAAGCAGGTTAATAATAGCTATTTGTTGGAGCATATATTATGAAAATATTCACCAACTTCTACATCTTCTTCCCGTGGAGATCTGTGTGGTAATGATTATAGGGATATTTTTTTATTACTTCCTAGATTTTCCTAATTTTACCCTTATAAGAAATGGGCTGCTAAACTGTTTCAAACAGTACGCATTTACCGATGCCAAATGTTTATGCATTTTCTCGATTTGGCAATAAATGTTAATAAAAAACTCTCTGATGCTGTACATTCCTATGTAAGCATCTTGATTAAATAATCTTGTGACTTTCGTTCACATATTTCACTCTGTTGATGTATATATAGTTTATGCTCTATTTTATGAGTATTATCTCCTCATTTTTAATACCCTTTTCTTCACTTAACTGCATCATGATCCATCGGCAAACACCCACATAATATTTTGAACTTAATGATACGTTTAATGCACCACTGCCTTCATTTCAGATTATTGTAAGACTCTAAATTAAAGTCCCTATAAGAATGGACGTTGATTATCTGGCTTATTGCATACACGTTCCTGTAATACAGCAACCTTGCCTTCACATCTTAAAAATCATACCTTGGTCACATTTCCGATCTGATGTCTGCTTCCATCCAGGTTTACACTCTCGTGACGGACAAGAACCATTTACGTGATCACATTTAGCCTTCCCTTTACAATGTCCACAGCCATGGGTACAGTTAGGGCCGTAGAATCCTTTCTCACAGGCTACAATAATGAAAGTTTTCACTGCATGAAAACTATGGTTTCAATGGTGCGGAAACTGTGCAGGGACTATGCGCAAACTTAAGAAAACAAATGGATTACGCAAGGTTTTCAGTTACTGAGCTGAATAAAACAATCGTTAAAATATATCATCAAATCATGGTCAAGTCATGGTTCATAGGGTCATGAAGAGTACCCGGCATGGGATCGGGACAGTAGAGAGAACAAGACATTTCTTTATTGTTTACATTGTCAACCAAATAACGGCATTTCCTTACACAATGTTCTTCATAATCATCCATTATGTTTTATCAATTTCACTTGATAAAAATGATAGAAAATAATACAAATGACTAAATACGAGACATATTTCAAGCTCTGTAAAATCCAGGAGCTTCCGGAGGCTTCACTCCAGGACCCCGACCACTGGACCCACTGGGGTATTAAGGGGGCCCCAGACCCCCAGACCCATATAAATTGTAGTGCTTAGGGCAGCAGCAGTGAGGAGGGTTCTTTAACGTGTCAACGCACGCCGCTAATCGGGATCTCCATTTGAAGGTCATATTCGAAAGACCCGTGATTTTCAATTCTAAATGCCGAACGTTTGACGAAGGAGCAAACATGCAACGAACAGGTCAAAATTTGTGATACTTCACCTACAGCTGATGGCGTCTCAATATGAGTGAAAAATTCTCGACGGAACGTAAAACACACAATCAAACATCTACCATATGATTTCACCAAAATTATGAAAAAAGTTCATGGAATTGGAATTTATGATACAGAGCGGTCAACGAATATAGCGTATTTACTGCGACAAATAGATACACAGCGAAGATGTTCTTCTTAAGATAAGCAGGTTAATAATAGCTATTTGTTGGAGCATATATTATGAAAATACTCACCAACTTCTACATCTTCTTCCCGTGGAGATCTGTGTGGTAATGATTATAGGGATATTTTTTATTACTTCCTAGATTTTCCTAATTTTACCCTTATAAGAAATGGGCTGCTAAACTGTTTCAAACAGTACGCATTTACCGATGCCAAATGTTTATGCATTTTCTCGATTTGGCAATAAATGTTAATAAAAAACTCTCTGATGCTGTACATTCCTATGTAAGCATCTTGATTAAATAATCTTGTGACTTTCGTTCACATATTTCACTCTGTTGATGTATATATAGTTTATGCTCTATTTTATGAGTATTATCTCCTCATTTTTAATACCCTTTTCTTCACTTAACTGCATCATGATCCATCGGCAAACACCCACATAATATTTTGAACTTAATGATACGTTTAATGCACCACTGCCTTCATTTCAGATTATTGTAAGACTCTAAATTAAAGTCCCTATAAGAATGGACGTTGATTATCTGGCTTATTGCATACACGTTCCTGTAATACAGCAACCTTGCCTTCACATCTTAAAAATCATACCTTGGTCACATTTCCGATCTGATGTCTGCTTCCATCCAGGTTTACACTCTCGTGACGGACAAGAACCATTTACGTGATCACATTTAGCCTTCCCTTTACAATGTCCACAGCCATGGGTACAGTTAGGGCCGTAGAATCCTTTCTCACAGGCTACAATAATGAAAGTTTTCACTGCATGAAAACTATGGTTTCAATGGTGCGGAAACTGTGCAGGGACTATGCGCAAACTTAAGAAAACAAATGGATTACGCAAGGTTTCAGTTACTGAGCTGAATAAAACAATCGTTAAAATATATCATCAAATCATGGTCAAGTCATGGTTCATAGGGTCATGAAGAGTACCCGGCATGGGATCGGGACAGTAGAGAGAACAAGACATTTCTTTATTGTTTACATTGTCAACCAAATAACGGCATTTCCTTACACAATGTTCTTCATAATCATCCATTATGTTTTATCAATTTCACTTGATAAAAATGATAGAAAATAATACAAATGACTAAATACGAGACATATTTCAAGCTCTGTAAAATCCAGGAGCTTCCGGAGGCTTCACTCCAGGACCCCGACCACTGGACCCACTGGGGTATTAAGGGGGCCCCAGACCCCCAGACCCATATAAATTGTAGTGCTTAGGGCAGCAGCAGTGAGGAGGGTTCTTTAACGTGTCAACGCACGCCGCTAATCGGGATCTCCATTTGAAGGTCATATTCGAAAGACCCGTGATTTTCAATTCTAAATGCCGAACGTTTGACGAAGGAGCAAACATGCAACGAACAGGTCAAAATTTGTGATACTTCACCTACAGCTGATGGCGTCTCAATATGAGTGAAAAATTCTCGACGGAACGTAAAACACACAATCAAACATCTACCATATGATTTCACCAAAATTATGAAAAAAGTTCATGGAATTGGAATTTATGATACAGAGCGGTCAACGAATATAGCGTATTTACTGCGACAAATAGATACACAGCGAAGATGTTCTTCTTAAGATAAACAGGTTAATTTTAGCTATTTGTTGGAGCATACATTATGAAAATACTCACCAACTTCTACATCTTCTTCCCGTGGATATCTGTGTGGTAATGATTATAGGGATAGTTTTTATTACTTCCTAGATTTTCCTAATTTTACCCTTATAAGAAATGGGCTGCTAAACTGTTTCAAACAGTACGCATTTACCGATGCACAAATGTTTATGCATTCTCCTCCGATTTGTCAATAGATGTTAATAAAAATATTTTGATGCTGTACATACCTATGTAATCATTTTGATTAAATAAGCGTGTGTCTTACGTTCACATATTTCACTCTGTTGATGTATTTATAGTTTATTATCTATTTTATGAGTACATGTAGTATCTTCTCATTATTATTAGCCTTTTCTTCACTTAACTATACCATGATCTATCGGCAAACATACAAATATCATTTTGAATTTAATGAAACAACGTTTAATGCACCACTGCCATCATTTCAGATTATTTTAAGACTCTAAGTTAAAGTCCCTACATGAAGTGACGTTGATTATCTGGCTTATTGCATACACGTTCCTGTAATACAGCAACCTTGCCTTCACATCTTAAAAATCATACCTTGGTCACATTTCCGATCTGATGTCTGCTTCCATCCAGGTTTACACTCTCGTGACGGACAAGAACCTTTCACGTGATCACATTTAGCCTTCCCTTTACAATGTCCACAGCCACGGGTACAGTTAGGGCCGTAGAATCCTTTCTCACAGGCTACAATAATGAGAGTTTTCATTGCATGAAAACTATGGTTTCCATGGTGCGGAGACTATGCGGAAACTTAAGAAAACAAATGGATTACGCAAGGTTTCAGTTACTGAACTGAATAAAAGAATCGTTAAAATACCTGATCAAATCATGGTCAAGTCATGGTTCATGAGATCATGAAGAGTACCCGGCATGGGATCGGGACAGTAGAGACAAGAACAAGACATTTCTTTATTGTTTACGTTGTTAACCAAATAATGGCATTTCCTTACACAACGTTCTTCATAATCACCCATTGTGTTTTATCAATTTCACTTGATAAAAATGATAGAAAATAAAACAAATGACTAAATACGAGACATATTTCGAGCTCTGTAAAATCCAGGAGCTTCCGGGGGCTTCACTCCAGGACCCCGACCACTGGACCCACTGGGGTATCAAGGGGCCCCAGACCCCCTGACCCATAGAAATTGTAGTGCTTACGGTCACAGCGGTGAGGAGGGTTCTTTAACGTGGCAACGCACGCCGCGAATCGGGATCTCCATTTTAAGGTCATATTCGAAAGACCCGTGATTTTCAATTCTAAATGCCGAACGTTTGACGAAGGAGCAAACACGCAACGAACAGGTCTAAATTTGTGATACTTCACCTACAGCTGATGGCGTCTCAATATGAGTGAAAAATTCTCGACGGAACGTAAAACACACAATCAAATATCTACTTTATGATTTCACCAAAATTATGAAAAATGTTCATGCAATTTGGATTTATGATACAGAGCAGTCAACGAATATAGCGTATTTACTGCAACAAATAGATACACAGCGAAGATGTTATTCTTCAGATAAGCAGGTTAATTTTAGCTATTTGTTAGAGCATAATAATATATTATGAAAATATTCACCAACTTCTACATCTTCTTCCCGTGGAGATCTGTGTGGTAATGATTATAGGGATAGTTTTTATTATTTCCTAGATTTTCCTAACTTTACCCTTATAAGAAATAGGCTGCTAAACTGTTTCCAGCAGTACGCATTTACCGATGCACAAATGTTTATGCATTTTCCTCCGATTTGTCAATAGATGTTAATAAAAATATTTTGATGCTGTACATACCTATGTAATCATCTTCATTAAATAAGCGTGTGTCTTACGTTCACATATTTCACTCTGTTGATGTACTTATAGTTTACTATCTATTTTATGAGTACATGTAGTATCTCCTCATTATTATTAGCCTTTTCTTCACTTAACTATACCATGATCCATCGGCAAACATACAAATATCATTTTGAATTTAATGAAACAACGTTTAATGCACCACTGCCATCATTTCAGATTATTTTAAGACTCTAAGTTAAAGTCCCTACATGAAGTGACGTTGATTATCTGGCTTATTGCATACACGTTCCTGTAATACAGCAAGCTTGCCTTCACATCTTAAAAATCATACCTTGGTCACATTTCCGATCTGATGTCTGCTTCCATCCAGGTTTACACTCTCGTGACGGACAAGAACCATTCACGTGATCGCATTTAGCCTTCCCTTTACAATATCCACAGCCACGGATACAGTTAGGGCCATAGAATCCTTTCTCACAAGCTACAATAATGAGAGTTTTCACTGCATGAAAACTATGGTTTCAATGGTGCGGAAACTGTGCGGGGACTATGCATAAACTTAAGAAAACAAATGGATTACGCAAGATTTCAGTTATTGAACTGAATAAAACAATCGTTAAAATACATCATCAAATCATGGTCAAGTCATGGTTCATGAGGTCATAAAGAGTACCCGGCATGGGATCGGGACAGTAGAGACAAGAACAAGACATTTCTTTATTGTTTACATTGTCAACCAAATAATGGCATTTCCTTGCACAACGTTCTTCATAATCATCCATTGTGTTTTATCAATTTCACTTGATAAAAGTGATAGAAAATAAAAAAAAAACCGACTAAATACGAGACATATTTCAAGCTCTGTAAAATCCAGGAGCTTTCGGGGGCTTCATTTCAGGACCCCGACCACTGGACCCACTGGGGTATCAAGGGGCCCCAGACCCCCTGACCCATAGAAATTGTAGTGCTTACGGTCGCAGCGGTGAGGAGGGTTCTTTGACGTGTCAACGCACGCCGCGAATCGGGATCTCCATATTAAGGTCATATTCCAAAGACCCGTGATTTTCAATTATAAATGCCGAACGTTTGACGAAGGAGCAAACACGCAACGAACAGGTCTAAATTTGTGATACTTCACCTACAGCTGATGGCGTCTCAATATGAGTGAATAATTCTCGACGGAACGTAAAACACACAATCAAACATCTACCATATGATTTCACCAAAATTATCAAAAATGTTCATGCAATTTGGATTTATGATACAGAGCAGTCAACGAACATAACGTATTTACTGCGACAAATAGATACACAGTGGAGATGTTCTTCTTAAGGTAAACAGGTTAATTTTAGCTATTTGTTGGAGCATATATTATGAAAATGTTCACCAACTTCTACATCTTCGTCCTGTGGAGATCTGTGTGGTAATGATTATAGGGATATTTTTTATTACTTCCTAGATTTTCCTAATTTTACCCTTATAAGAAATAGGCTGCTAAACTGTTTCAAACAGTACGCATTTACCGATGCACAAATGTTTATGCATTTTCCTCCGATTTGTCAATAGATGTTAATAAAAATATGTTGATGCTGTACATACCTATGTAATCATCTTCATTAAATAATTGTGTGTCTTATGTTCACATATTTCACTCTGTTGATGTATATATAGTGTATTATCTATTTTATGAGTACATGTAGTATCTCCTCATTATTATTACCCTTTTCTTCACTTAACTGTACCATGATCCATCGGCAAACATACAAATATCATTTTGAATTTAATGAAACAACGTTTAATGCACCACTGCCATCATTTGAGATTATTGTAAGACTATAAATTAAAGTCCCTACAGGAAGTGACGTTGATTATCTGGCTTATTGCATACACGTTCCTGTAATACAGCAACCTTGCCTTCACATCTTAAAAATCATACCTTCGTCACATTTCCGATCTGATGTCTGCTTCCATCCAGGTTTACACTCTCGTGACGGACAAGCACCATTCACGTGATCACATTTAGCCTTCTCTTTACAATGTCCACAGCCACGGGTACAGTTAGGGCCGTAGAATCCTTTCTCACAGGCTACAATAATGAGAGTTTTCACTGCATGAAAACTATGGTTTCCATGGTGCGGAGACTATGCGGAAACTTAAGAAAACAAATGGATTACGTAAGGTTTCAGTTATTGAACTGAATAAAAGAATCGTTAAAATATATCATCAAATCATGGTCAAATCACGGTTCATAGGGTCATGAAGAGTACCCGGCATGGGATCGGAACAGTAGAGACAAGAACAAGACATTTCTTTATTGTTTACATTGTCAACCAAATAATGGTATTTCCTTACACAATGTTCTTCATAATCATCCATTGTGTTTTATCAATTTCACTTGATAAAAATGATAGAAAATAATGCAAATGACTAAATACGAGACATATTTCAAGCTCTGTAAAATCCAGGAGCTTCCGGGGGCTTCACTCCAGGACCCCGACTACTGGACCCACTGGGGTATTAAGGGGGCTCCAGACCCCCAGACCCATAGAAATTGTAGTGCTTACGGTCGCAGCGGTGAGGAGGGTTCTTTAACGTGTCAACGCACGCCGCTAATCGGGATCTCCATTTGAAGGTCATATTCTAAAGATCCGTGATTTTCAATTCTAAATAGCGAACGTTTGACGAAGGAGCAAACACGCAACGAACAGGTCTAAATTTGTTATAATTCACCTACAGCTGATGGCGTCTCAATATGAGTGAAAAATTCTCGACGGAACGTAAAACACACAATCAAACATCTACCGTATGATTTCACCAAAATTATGAAAAATGTTCATGCAATTTGGATTTATGATACAGAGCAGTCAACGAATATAGCGTATTTACTGCAACAAATAGATACACAGCGAAGATGTTCTTCTTAACATAAGCAGGTTAATTTTAGCTATTTGTTGGAGCATATATTATGAAAATATTCACCAACTTCTACATCTTCTTCCCGTGGATATCTGTGTGGTAATGATTATAGGGATAGTTTTTATTATTTCCTAGATTTCCTAATTTTACCCTTATAAGAAATAGGCTGCTAAACTGTTTCAAACAGTACGCATTTACCGATGCACAAATGTTTATGCATTTTCCTCCGATTTGTCAATAGATGTTAATAAAAATATGTTGATGCTGTACATACCTATGTAAGCATCTTCATTAAACAATCGTGTGTCTTACGTTCACATATTTCACTCTGTTGATTTATATATAGTGTATTATCTATTTTATGAGTAGTATCTACTTATTATTACTACCCTTTTCTTCACTTAACTATACCATGATCCATCGGCAAACACACAAATATCATTTTGAATTTAATGAAACAACGTTTAATGCACCACTGCCATCATTTGAGATTATTGTAAGACTATAAATTAAAGTCCCTACAGGAAGTGACGTTGATTATCTGTCTTATTGCATACACGTTCCTGTAATACAGCAACCTTGCCTTCACATCTTAAAAATCATACCTTGGTCACATTTCCGATCTGATGTCTGCTTCCATCCAGGTTTACACTCTCGTGACGGACAAGCACCATTCACGTGATCACATTTAGCCTTCCCTTTACAATGTCCACAGCCACGGGTACAGTTAGGGCCGTAGAATCCTTTCTCACAGGCTACAATAATGAGAGTTTTCACTGCATGAAAACTATGGTTTCCATGGTGCGGAGACTATGCGGAAACTTAAGAAAACAAATGGATTACGTAAGGTTTCAGTTATTGAACTGAATAAAAGAATCGTTAAAATATATCATCAAATCATGGTCAAATCACGGTTCATAGGGTCATGAAGAGTACCCGGCATGGGATCGGAACAGTAGAGACAAGAACAAGACATTTCTTTATTGTTTACATTGTCAACCAAATAATGGTATTTCCTTACACAATGTTCTTCATAATCATCCATTGTGTTTTATCAATTTCACTTGATAAAAATGATAGAAAATAATGCAAATGACTAAATACGAGACATATTTCGAGCTCTGTAAAATCCAGGAGCTTCCGGGGGCTTCACTCCAGGACCCCGATTACTGGACCCACTGGGGTATTAAGGGGGCTCCAGACCCCCAGACCCATAGAAATTGTAGTGCTTACGGTCGCAGCGGTGAGGAGGGTTCTTTAACATGTCAACGCACGCCGCGAATCGGGATCTCCATTTGAAGGTCATATTCTAAAGATCCGTGATTTTCAATTCTAAATAGCGAACGTTTGACGAAGGAGCAAACACGCAACGAACAGGTCTAAATTTGTTATAATTCACCTACAGCTGATGGCGTCTCAATATGAGTGAAAAATTCTCGACGGAACGTAAAACACACAATCAAACATCTACTTTATGATTTCACCAAAATTATGAAAAATGTTCATGCAATTTGGATTTATGATACAGAGCAGTCAACGAATATAGCGTATTTACTGCAACAAATAGATACACAGCGAAGATGTTCTTCTTAACATAAGCAGGTTAATTTTAGCTATTTGTTGGAGCATATATTATGAAAATATTCACCAACTTCTACATCTTCTTCCCGTGGATATCTGTGTGGTAATGATTATAGGGATAGTTTTTATTATTTCCTAGATTTCCTAATTTTACCCTTATAAGAAATAGGCTGCTAAACTGTTTCAAACAGTACGCATTTACCGATGCACAAATGTTTATGCATTTTCCTCCGATTTGTCAATAGATGTTAATAAAAATATGTTGATGCTGTACATACCTATGTAAGCATCTTCATTAAACAATCGTGTGTCTTACGTTCACATATTTCACTCTGTTGATTTATATATAGTGTATTATCTATTTTATGAGTAGTATCTACTTATTATTACTACCCTTTTCTTCACTTAACTATACCATGATCCATCGGCAAACACACAAATATCATTTTGAATTTAATGAGACAACGTTTAATGCACCACTGCCATCATTTGAGATTAATTTAAGACTCTAAATTAAAGTCCCTACAGGAAGTGACGTTGATTGTCTGGCTTATTGCATACACGTTCCTGTAATACAGCAACCTTGCCTTCACATCTTATAAATCATACCTTGATCACATTTCCGATCTGATGTCTGCTTCCATCCGGGTTTACACTTTCGTGAAGGACAAGAACCATTCACATGATCACATTTAGCCTTCCGTTTACAATGTCCACAGCCACGAGTACAGTTAGGGCCGTAGAATCCTTTCTCACAGACTACAGTAATGAGAGTTTTATATTATATATTAATTCATCAATGATTTACAAGGGTATCAAGGCAACTACCACCCAATTTCAATTTTACTATTTTCTGTCATTTTTGATAGAGTAAAATCAATAAGATGACGCATATTTTAAGGGTTTTTGAAATAAAAATGTAAGTTCTCCTGATAAGAGCAATAATGAGAGATTTACATTAGATTTTGGTCCATCAATGTCATATTACTTACGTTCACATTTTTCACTCTTTTGATGTATGCATAGTTTATCTATTTGATGAGGATTGAGTATTATCTCCTCTAATTATCATTACTCTTTTCTTCCATCAATTTAAACAACTACCATCCAACTTCTATTATGATTAGCCTTGATGTCAATACATGTACACTGTATTCAGAGAAATACCTCAATATCACTTATCAATTTATTTTAAAATGTTGTTATTATTTTAAGTAAAAGCATTTCAAAAGTAAATGCATGTAATAGTTGAATCATAGCATAAAATCGATTGCAAAATGGCTTGTTCCAGGGTACTACAGTCAATATAGCAATTGTCAACCAGAGCATGACCTCCCCATTGGTACATACTGTTCAAATACATGAAAGAGAACACTCTCCTATATCCTATAAAGAATATAAAACATAGGGTAGGCCAATCAAGAAACCTTGGAAACACCAGAATTGGGATTAAGTTTCTGGGGGTGGTGGTGTAAGCATCACCTGATTACCGGTTACATCCGCCGTGAGTCCAATATCTCGATTGTGATGATGCGAAAAATTCCCTAAATCCAGTTGTTTGTTGTATGTGATTGAACCATCCTTGCCGCTGTAATACGCGAAATCGTAAGTACACTATGAGAGTAATACTCGGTAAAGGAAGTTTAAAGTAATTCATTTTAATTTGGGCATTTCCAAGGAAAATACACTATACACTAGTAAAGTTGTGAGTTTTTCCAAAAACAAAAACCTTCTGAATATCAGTCCTTGTTTGAACGAAAGTGAAATTTGCCTTCCTTCGATTCATCCTTGTAAACATCTTTCATTTTCTGTTGTTTGTTTACACTCTCCATCATTATGGTCAAACTTTGATTTTTATAACAGCATACTTTCCAAAGCTTTCCCATACCAGAGTCCCACAATACGTTGAAAACACATATAAACATTTGTAAAAAGTAAAAAGTAAAAATCAAAACCAAACAATGAACAACTTTTAATATTTACTGCAACTCACATATTCATCCCACAGATTTGAAAAAAAAAGATCACTTGATCAAAAGAAAATATTTATTTTTAATCATATCAAAAATCAATCGTTTGTAGTAATGTACTAAAGTATTTATTTTCTTCGTTCTTCACTGTATTGATTTAATGCAATACCCCCCCCCCCCCTCTCCCTCTCTCTCGTTAACCCGGTACTGTTATATGTGGTAAGTAAATCCTTATTTACGAGAAAGAAGCATTTTTTCATATACAGAATTAACTGACTACGTATAAACCATATTAGTTCAACTACAAACAATGTAGTAAGGGATATATATATATATATATATATATATATATATATATATATATATATATATACATCCAATAATAAAAGTCAAGAAACACAAAACTCGAATAAGATTTCACTGTTAGCACTTTCGGCTAAAGCAAAGCACTAACAGTGAAATGTTAGCCGAAAGCGCTAACAATGAAATGTTATTCGAGTTTTGTGTTTCTTGACTTTTATTATTGGATGTATTTACTGTATGAAATACCGAATTCTTTTTTACAAACTATATATATATATATATATATATATATATATATATATATATATAGATGTTGTGTATATATATACATCTGAATTCGCCCGGCATGCGGAAGGCCGGGGTTCGAATCCCGGCCGCGACAGACCTAAGTCGTTAAAATAGGTAGTGACAGTTCCATCGCCAAACGATCGGCATAAGGTGTGAATGTCACGTGTCCTCGGAGATACTTAACGGTTCTTTTGACTCGATAAATTTCTGTAATAGGTTTTTAACGACGCCTCGCTTCGATGTCCCGACATAAACTTGGAAACCGACATCAATCACCTCATGGCTGCTGTGGCACGGAGGCAGTGCGATGTGTAGGTCTTAATGCACTTTGACGACTTATCGGCCATACATCCTGTGAATGATATTTTTGCGAAAGCCTAAAGTCATCGTCTAGCAGTAGGTACAATTCCGCATCACCGATGACCACGGTGAAGTTGTAGCAGACGATATTTTAAACATACATTTGTAAGACATTGTTTACAGATATACATTTATCAATTATTGATGACAACCCACTGCTTGGAATACAAATAAAACCATAAATACATTTTATGATGTTGATTTCATCTACATGTGTATTGATAGACTTCTGTAGTAAGTGAGTGCGATTGCTAGATATGTATTGCCTTAGTAAAAGTAGTACCGGTTACCTACTTTTAACAAATGTTCATACCCCGTAGTGTATTTATGCAGTGATAAATATGTATTGCTCGTAATAGTGTTATATAGGATAATACAGTTGAAAATGTAAATATATTCTAAATAAACGTAATTGAATGACTTAAAATTGAAAACCTACATATATCACCAGATTAGACGGATTTTGATTTCAGCTTTATCTGTTTTGGATTTTTCTATATGCATTAATCTCATCTTTAAAGTTGGTCGGAGCATACAAGCAGTATGACATGACAAATAGATTTTCGAGATTTCAAAACTGCAAGTACTACTAAACCTCTAAGATTCCATATCTGATTTCCCAGTACATTAAAATAGGATACAAATCTTTAATAATTGGGAAAGTGTTACATGCATATGCAATGGGCATATGTTCTCGATGCCACCCAACTGAATCGATTCTGCAGAGAATGTTCTGTGCACGATTAATTTATAAACCCAGACAGGGTACTGACAATTATGTTGATGATTCAGGTGTTTTGAACGCCTGCTTTGTCTTCTTTGCAGTCGGGAATTTGCTTTTTTTAAATTTACAGTAATACAACATTAGCTATACGCATACACACACTCACGTCTATAAACATTTCTAGAAGAGGGATTAAAATGATATGCAAAAGTTGCACTATAATATGTGGTGATACAAAAAAAAAGACCTATAACTTTGGAACATTGATTTGAAATAATCACTTCCACTTTCGCCATCTTTTCTTCTTCAAATGATTCAATACTATACAATTTGTCTATAAAGGATCATAATTGTTAATATTTAATAAAACATCGTACATCGTTGAAAACAATTAGGATGTGTTATAAAGTTATGGCCATTCTGATGTCATTTTGTTCGTATCGAGATCGAAAAGATGCAGACGGAGTAAGATTTGCGTTACAGCAATTCTAGTAGAGATTAATCAACTATGTAAATATGGAATTATGCAGCCTTCAATATTTACGTCAACATTAGCTTGTAAGATTTCAAATGACAGCACATAACATGTCTTGAAATGATTCTATGTAAGGAGTATATTTCACGATTTCATAAGTACATCAATTATATAGATTATGTGAATACATGTACTATCTATGGGAGAGCTTTGGCCTCACATGTTCAAAATAGGGATATGACCAATATTGAAGACTGATAGAATCCTTCATTAGTACGAGTGTGGGATGGGGAAATTCCACCAAGGGGACAAGATCCGCAGTCTAGGAGGAGGCCTTGCTGAGTTCTAGACAGCGAATTTTGTCCCAGAGGTGGGGTTTCCCTATCCCACACAAGTAGATAATGAAGGATTATTTTTCTCACATTTTACGTACAGTTTAGTGCATAAATTTATGAGCTTTGAGAAAATTTTAAATTATCGAAATCCTCATTTGAACTTCGATGCAAAAACTAATTAGATAGGCAGAAAGAGCATACCCGAAAATGGTTTACAATAGTGTAAACTAAAAAAAAACACCAAGATTATCCACCAGTGCATCAAAATTGGTACCGTATAAGTTTTACATTATGACCCCTGGGTCGAGGCCTCTGCTGGTGGACTGTTAGTCCCCGAGGGTCTCTACAGCCCATTAGCTAAGTACTTCGTTAGTAGCTTGAAAATATGGATGTATATTTAATTGCTGTTATAAAATTTAGAAATTCATTTCAAAATCAAGGATTATCTCCCTCATGCATAGCTCTTATCCTTGGACGAATTTGACTCCACTCTTTTGGTACACTGGTTTTGGCTATAATAGCTCTAAAACTTCATTGTTATTTCGGATTTCAAACATTTCGGTTGAGCATCACTGAAGAGACATTATTTGTCGAAATGCGCATCTGGTGCATCAAAATTAGTACCGTATAAGTTTTACATACATTAAAATTTAAAGATAACAATGCAAACTATTTTTACTTCACCGTGTAACGTAAATCTTCACCATGTAACGTAAATCATAGAAATTATAGGACGTCACAAACAAATGACGTTGCAGCAGTGTGAGACAGAAAAATCTCACATGACTGTCTCATATGAGTAAAGTCGATCCCACACTTGTGATAATGTGAGAAAATTTGATTCTAAACAACGAATAATGATTCCTCGCTGACGATGTGTTTTTTTCTCTGGAAACATTGTAGGCATTGTACATACGCGTGTTGGGATTAAAGTGTGCAAGACTGATTTATGAAAAGTGTAACACTCCCTCAACTTTTTTGTAACGTATTACATACTTGTGTTGCACTTCTCCCCTCTATATCCAGGTTCACATGAGCCTGAACAGGTTCCGCTTATATGATGGCAGGGTTTCCCAAAATGTAAGGTACATAAATGTTATTTTACTTTGATAAAAAATATGTAAAAGGTCTGATTCAAACCTTTTAATTTGTTTTATTTTCTTCTTAATATTTCTTAAACAACTATATTCTTAAATAAAATTGAAATTAGCATCATTTTCTTATACTTTAAATATTTTAGTTCAGAATAAGAAATTCATAACTTCAGTCTAAGAACAAATTATTTGCAATGTTTAAATCAAATCTCTTAGAATTTTTAAGATATACTCTTTTTAGTTAATTAAGGCAGATGGTATACCCCTATCAGATTCAGCAGAACCGACCGTATGGGTTCTTGGGAGGGCACAGTCAGTTAAAGATGTTTTCATTTAATAATTTCTTATCCTACATCCAAAGGTACCCTTGACGCACTCTTAAGTAAAAGATATGTTAGATATATTGATTTGAGTTGAAATACTTATACAGGAAAAGATTATTAGAACACAAAGGGTACCAATGTTATACAATCCCACACCTTATATGACGTACACTATATACGAAAAAAACCTGCGTCTGCTTTGTCTGTTCAGTCATATGTGTGTTGCTCCGTCTGCTTTACGCCAGATTCAGCTAACCTCGCTGTGTAGGCTTTGCACAATTAAGAATAACTGTCACAGCATTTATGTTTCCCCGCCCCCTGTGTATTCATAATGCACATCCATGGCCTCTATATATTCATACGATTTTAAATGATTCCCTGCTTTCAACAATCTGTAATTTTGGCACCGGGAATATTTGGTGTTTTTTTTAAATATATAAAGTAGTTTAGATCTTAGAGCTTTATTAAGTCTCCCAAAATGAGGTTTGGAGACTTGTTGTTTTTGCTCGGTTCTTATTTTTTTCCACTTCTTCTTTCTCGCGCCTAAGACTGTCCGACACTGTTCTCCGTAACCAGTGAATGAAAAGGATATATATTGAAGTATATGATAGGCCACTGTATCTAGATGTGCAGAAATGTTTTTGTTTTCAGATTGAAGGGGGTTAGGGTACATTTTAGAGGGATCAAATGGGGTGGGGTTTAACAAAGAATGTGGAAAAATTTAATTCCAAAACTCAACAGATATAACTTGACAAATATGATAGATAGAGTTCTAGGGTCTTCAGAAATGAGTAGAGAATGACAAGACTTACCCATTAGTATTAAGGTCAAGTGATTCCAGTGACCTTTGACCATGAACATATAAATTGGTATAGCTTTGAAAGCAGTACTAATAGTGACATGGAATCTTCAGAAATGGCAAGATGATGACAGGACCTACAAACTAGTATCAATGTCAAGTGACTTTAGTGACCTTAACCTTTGACCTTAGGATATAAAACTGGTATTACTTATGAAACACGAGACATAGGGTCTTCAGAAATGATGAAAGAGTGATGAGACCTACAAATTGTATCAAGGTCAAGTGACTCCCGTCACCTTGACCATACTAACTCATATAATTTTAGAACTGAAATTGATAGAGACATTGGATCTTCAGAAATGATGAAAGGATGATGATATCTACAAATCAGTATGAATGTCAAGTGACTCCAGTGCCTTGACCTCTGACCTTAGATCATGAATTTAGTATTACTCGATAAAGAGGTGTAATCTTTAGAAATACTATAAGGATGATGGGATCGACAAATCGGTATCAAGGTCAAGTGACCTTGACTTCCAGATCTAAACATACGCATGATATAACGTTAGAACTGAGACTGATAGAGACATGGAATCTTCAGAAATGAAAAAGGGTGTAGTGACCTACAAACTAATATCTCCATTGATCTTGACCTTTGACCTTGATTATAAAAACTTGTGTAAATTTAGAACCAGGACTGATAGAGACATGGATCATCAGAAATGATAAGAAGATGTTGGGACCTACAAACTAGGATGGAAGTCAAGTGACACCAGTTTTACTGAAGAAAAACGGGGATTTTTTTGAAAACTTTCAAATCAAAGCCTTAGTGATAACGATTTCTTTAAATGAAGTAAAAATTGGAATGGATTTTTTCACGGGTGAAAAATAGTAGTACTCAGAAAAAGCCACTTTTATACAGCCAGTACTTCGTTTGGGAGACTTCATAATCGGTAGATTATAATCATGTCTCGTTATTTGTAGCAATTTCATGCAACAAGTGTATAATTTATGCCAGAAACATTTTTGACGTTCATATTTTTCGTGCATTTACCTCAACCGACAAAAATTCACTATTTTCAGCGCAAAACTTATCCGATGTACGATTCCATGTATAATGAAAACTGAATAAGACCAATAATGTGTGGAATATACTTGTAAACTTATGCGCGAGAAATGTAGCTATTTTAGGACTTTGAAATATGTATTTTCTGTTTTGCTGTGTTGTTTACACACTTGTTTTACATTTTGGTCCTTTATATCCAGGTTCACATGATCCAGGGCAGGATCCGTTGATGTTATCACAACGTGTCTTGCCTCCGCAAGGGCCACATCTTTCTGAACAATTTCTACCGTAATAGGAAGACTGGCATCCTGAAGAAATATGAAATGCAATCTATAGAATATAGTTTGATGAAACAAGTTCATAGGCCTTATCCGGCACCTGAGTATTAGTTAAAAGTATCATTAATCCCAAGGGTTATGAAATCTAGAATGAATTTAATGTTATGCATTCATAAGCTAAAATCTAATATTCAGCAGCAGTATAAAACAAGATATGCTCTTTTGAAAATACATAAACGCCCCCGAAAGTATCCATACTGAGGAAAGATTTTACTTAATATACAAGAATGAATGTTTTAGGCTATATTAACAATATATAACTATTTTGCACCTGTCCTAATTTCGAAGCTGTGGGTTTGCGAAATTTACATTTTTGGTACACCTCTTTCTGCTTTTCCTAATTATATATTTAATTTCATACAATTTCATCAAAATTATACATGAAGTATTTCAAATGATAAAGGCAAAATTTTAGCCCCACCCTAAAACCAAAACCCTTACCCCTGGGTTATGAAATTTACAATTTTATGTAAGTACTGTCTGCTTTTCTAGATAAATTATATCTATTTAACTTCAAATCAGTATAAATACCATTACCGGTAATGGTGATAATATTTAAATAATATAGACACAAACAACATTTACGAAGTTTGTACCGCCCTGGAGTGAGAACCTCTACTATGGGGATCGTGAAATGCATACTTTGGCTAGATGACGTCTTTCCATACATGCCTATATATTAAGTTTGTCTTACAGATTTGAGATTTTGGAGAAGAGGTTTTCTAAAAAGTGATCATAATTTGTAGTGTTTATCCCGTCTTTATATCTCTTAAGGTACATGGATCCTAAAATTTACAATATATGTCCCCCATGCCGCTAAAAGGTTTCATGCCAAATTTAAAAAGGATCGGAAGTTATTATTGTATTTGATAATTAATTTATGTTAGTTTTAACTCTAATAAATGCAAAATGTTTCTTCCTATCATTCATAAATCTAAATAAATCATTGATTTTGCAAAATCTGATGACATCAACACATATTTAATCACGATGACCATTTCGGCCCAATCTTTGTACCTTTTGGATTATGAAATATACAATTTTGATAAAGGGATACCTGCTCCGTCTAAATATCGATGTGATTTCAGTATAGTATCCATGGCATTAACGAAAATATTAATAATTTGCATTACAGATGCATATTATATCGCAAGTTTGCCCCCACCCCTGGAGTCAGAACCTCTATCACTGGGATTATGAAATTTACAATTCTGTGGAGAACGTCCTGCTTTACATGACTTTGTATGTAGGTTTTCTTACAAATGTGTGCACATGCGGGAAAGGTTTTTGGACATTTGTCAATTTTGGCAGTTTTAGCCCCATTGCTTAGACTTGGTGGGACATGAGTTTTGAATTATACAATCTAGATTTCCCTCGTCTCAAAGATGTTTCCTACTGAATTTTAAAAATAATTGAAATTGAAGTTATCAGGAAGTTAAAAGTGTTCAACTGTAAACACATGACGGACGTAGACAAGTTGCAATAAATGACTCAGGTGACCACAATAAGCTGGTAATTCGCGACTTGGTGTTTTGAATTTTACCCGCCCCTGAGCATTCTAAGAATGCACTTGTATGTTCTTTTACGTTTTATTCCAGAAGTGTTCATCCATCTAAAACGTTACCTGCAATAGATCAAGTGCTACCCATTTAATATGTACATGAAGCTTACGAGTGAGGGTCCCTTATCGCTCACCGTGACTTAGGACCTCTGTTTATAAGGTCAAATTCCGAAGGAGTGTTTCTACTATTCTCAGAGCATGGCTCACACTCCAAGCAAACGATTAACATCCCTCTCATATGTTACACTGCTACAAAACAATTGCAACTCCAAGTAAAACAAGGAACGTTACCTTTACCTGTAAATCAATGGTTTTGGCAAATATAATACCAGATTAAAACCAAATCAGAAATCGACAAACATTACTGTCTCCTATACAGTCTTTAAGATTTATTGATTGATTGTAAATTGCTTAACCTCGACTCTCTCGAGAACTTTTGATTTATAAGGAGACATCATCATTACTGGTGAAGGGCTACGAATTTTAAGTTTATGCTCGGCGCTTATGGCCTTTGAGCAGGGAGGAATCTTTATCACGCCACACCTGCTGTGACGCGGTGCCTGGATTGTTGCGATCTCCTCTTAAGGACCGCCTCATTTAGTCGCCTCTAACGACAAGCAAGAGGTACCAAGGACCTATTCAAACCCGGATCTCGAATTACGGAATAAAAAAATTATCGAGCGACACTTGTACGTATACAACCAACCAATAATTTTAACATAAATGTGTGATAATGAACAAATGATTGACACACCAATTCAATAACGCTTCTAATTACATGTACATAAAAAAGTATTTCTATTATATGTTTAAAATTACCACGGATGTAAACACACATAATGAACCTGCCAAAAGCTGCGAGAGCTGTTATGTATAATACTGCGCTACATTAATGCATAGGAATTACAACGTTAGAAGAACTTTTTATTTGGTACTATTTCACAATCGGTTCAAGAAAGTTTTTGACGCAAAATGAATGTTTTGTAATATAAACTCAGACCTACACATGAACTGTGAGGACAAAATGTTGAGGAATAAAAGCGTGGATGCATCTTGGATGGACTGTTGGAAAGTTTCTATGAACTGCTAATTTTGGGTCCAAATATTTCTCTGTAAAACACATTCAAGTATTTAAGAGGTATTTGTGTTAAAGGGGTTCTTGAACATATTTGTTTTCTATCAGTACCAGTGTTCGGTATACACACACGCACGCGCACACGCTGTTAATTGTGTGTGTGTGTTCGACCATACACTTCATGAACAGTATGATTTCCATAGTGTGGAACCCGTGTTGAAACGCATAATTTCCGCATAGTATCTGCACTACTGAAACTAGAGGCCACCTGTTACAGGGGACTGTAAATCCAATAATGTCGATAACGTTGTTCCGAAGAAGCAACCGTCGGAAGGCAACATCAGAGTTTTAGCAATGCAGTAATGCTACGTATTTTCCCAGAATTGGGAACAAGTAAATGGTATTTATTATATATGAATGAGTGGTGACGTCTCCATACGCGTGAAATACTCTCAAGAGGGACGTAAAATGATGTTCAATCAATCAATCAACCTAGAAAAGCTTCAGTACTAATTTGAACACGTTAAAATTCACGCCATCTATAGAGGTTGTCATGATATGGAACTCTTTTAAATTCAAGATCACAAAAAATCAATAATTTTGACGTCAGATATTCTGCTCCAGTTTTGATAAGATCATCAAAGATATGCATGTGGTAGATTTAACGAATAAATAGGTTGGTGCCTTCTTGTCAAGTAGTTAATTACACTAATGCGAAGGGAAGATGTGGAAAAAAAAAAACCCCCACCCCACGAAATTCCTGACCCAACTAAGTCATCATAAAAAAGGACTATGTAACTGTGGATCCATCATTTGGGTAATGACAAATTCTATGGTCGTTATACAATAGAACTTATGACTAGGTCAAATGCTGTATGGCGTGTTTCATACCAATTGTTCTTGTTGCACTGATGTTTGCTATGGATAACTCTGTTTACCTGACCTAGATATAGGGCTCAAGGCGGGTGTGACCGGTTGACAGGGAATGCTTACTCCTCCTAGGCATCTGATCCAACCTTTGGTATATTCAGAGGTCTGTGTTTGCCCAAATCTTTATTTTACATTGCTTATACGAGTTCGTTATCTTCCATATATATATCTATCTACATGTATCTATATATCTGTCTATCTATAATATTTGAGTCACATCACTCAATGTTTAGATGTTAAGTGTACGTTTGAAGCTATGAAATTAGGGTCAACATCCAACATGAAGATCAAAGATGATGTATGAAATGTAAGATCCTATCATTAAGAATCTTTTCTGCATATCATAAAATCCCTATCAGGAGATATTGCAAATGTTAAGTTTTCTTCAAAGCAGGTCAAATCCCGAGGTCAGTGGCACAAACTTTGGTAGGAAAGAAAAGGTCATGGTACAAAAAATATGTTTATGAAATCCTATTAGTTACCCCTCAAAAGTTATGAACAAGGTTAAAGTTTCTAACAGAAAGGAATATATATATATATATATATATATATATATATATATATATATATATATATACACACTATATAGTCGAAGGAGCTTTTGTTTTAAAAAAAAAGAACACACTATTGGAAAATTTGCATTTGGTTTTAATTGGTCTGGCCCTGTTACTTTTAAAACGAATTTTTCATTGATTATTGATTTATTCCCATATAAAACTCTCATGCCCTATTGTGCCCTCACCCTATCCTCTGGTATCATGGTTTGAAAAAACGTGAATATATTCTAGGTTAGGAAAACTTTAATGTAAATTTCCATCTTTTGGCGAAGTAATCCTTCAGATGAATTCTAAAGATATTTCCTATAAAACAGCACCCAATATTGTAGTGCCATCCTACCCCGAGGGTCATAATTTGAATTGTGACTTCAACTTCAATAAGGATCATAAATGATGTACCAGGGTATCACGTATTATGTCAAGCAAAGAGTTCGTAAGATATTGAGTAGATATTATCCTACCATACGAGCATCTAGAGTGATTGGAACTTTAACGTTGTGATATGATAATTCATGGGGGCAATCTACCTCTTAGGTTACACCAGTATACCAAATTTGCTGTCTGTCAAGAATATGGAAGAGGTAATATCGTACTTCGTCCGGTGTGACCCTTGATCATCTGACACGAAAAAGTGATAGGGGTCATATACTTCCAGGGGCAACCACTGCTTGGTAAATGTCAAGGAAGGATTTATTTAAATACTGACCGACAGATACAAAATAGTATGCCGTCTCTTTTTCAGTGGGAGGGGGGATAAAACGGTATCTCTAAGATAAATAAGAAACATGAAGTTACAGTTTTTAATATTTTCCAAATCAAAAAATATTCTTACCGAAAACCTCCACCTCGCATATTTCAAGGAACACCCCACCGCCATTGTCTCTGTTTGTATAGAACCAAACATATTGGGCCGCTCCCCGGCATTCTCTCTCCAACACGACAGACAGAGTTTGATTTCCAGGATCCTGGTAACAGGTGTCACTGGGGACAGGTGTAGTCGTGTTTGACAGACGGATGGAGAATCCCTGTAATCTCTTTGTAGTATCTGATGGCCCTAGATAATGAGTATTCTTAAACTATATATCACAATGCAAAGTCTATTGGAAATGTTTTTCGATTAAATATCGACTATATCACAACCCTCTCATATATTCGATATCTAAGCTAAGCGCATCCTTTTAAAAATCGGTGTCAATCAAATACAGGTATCTTTTTTTCATTTAAATAGGTTATGCAACTCTTAATGTAACCAATCAGCTGATATCTGACACACCAACGAACTATTATCCTATCGCGCATGCTAATTGGCAACAATGGACATTTTCCATCTCTGTCAGTCCGGTAAATCAGTTTTTCGCAATTTTTTCGTCATACTTGCAGATGGTAATTTAATTTTTAGTACATTGCCTTACCATGACATGTTACATATCAAATTCGAATTGTATGAGACTTGGACTTGATTGATTGTATCTTTTATAACGTCCCTCTTGGGATTTTTTCACTCATGGACACGCCACCAAGACCGGTGAATGGCTTCAAATTTAGGCCTGTGTTCGGCGCTTACGGCCATTGAGCAGTGGGGTTTATTTAGCGTGCCACACCTACTGTGATACGGGACATCCGCTTTTTAAGGTCATATCCGAGGACCCGTGGCATTTACACCTGATGTTAATTATTTGAAATATCTCTACTTTAATTTTGTTGATATTGTATAAAAACTAAATACATAGGTAGGAAAAGCAGCTCCAACTTTTCTGATTGTAGGGCAATTCCAAAATAGTAATATAATGTTAGACCCTGCTGTAACATATATGATATAAAGTCTTTAATCAGTATAGATACTTTCGGGGCATTTGTGTTTTAAGAACACATCTTTTTTAAGATTAAAATTTTGCTTAGATATGCAGAACAAGAAAATGGTTATTGCTTTATAGTTTCCATAACTTTTTTGATGTAAAACTTATACGGTACCAATTTTGATGCACCAGATGCGCATTTCGACAAATAATGTCTCTTCAGTGATGCTCAACCGAAATGTTTGAAATCCGAAATTACTATGAAGTTTTAGATCTAAATATAGCCCAAAACAGCGTGCCAAACAAGTGGAGCCAAATTCGTCCAAGGATAAGAGCTATGCATGATGGAGATAATCCTTAATTTTGAAATGAATTTCTAAATTTTATAACAGTAATTAAATATACATCCGTATTTTCAAGCTAGTGACGAAGTACTTAGCTACTGGGGAATACTCATGTAATACTCAGGTGATTGATAAGGACTTCTTATATTATAAACTAATTACGTAATATTTAACACCATAAGCTATTTCGTCATTAAATATTTTTCTATTACGTTGTGGTATGAGTGAGATATTCTTGAGCGGGACGTTAAACAATATACAACCAACCAACAAGTTTTCTAATGGAATGAAGAGGATAATAGATCGAAAGAAAATTATTTTGATGATAAAAACTCAGAATCTCTTCTAAAAAAACATCAAACAGCATTGCTTGTTCTAGTTTTGTATTTACAAGTAATTAGTCATGGCTGATCAGTCACTTAAGCACATCACTGTGTAAATAATATTTGAATGTGTGATATAATAAGTAGGGATTTTACTGATTACTTACTGTCGTTTCTATACCATATCTTAACAGATTTCAAATTATAGATATCTCCTAAGTCAACTCTGAGCCACGCCTCTCTTTGTCCGGGTGCTGTGTGCATGCAGTACGTGTAAGGATTCTGTGTCTTGTCTCCGTCCACTGTCTTGTTTGGATATCCTCCCCATTCTACAGAACTACTCACAGCCTCCGTAACTCTGGGCCTGACCAACTGATCTACTCAAGAAAAGAATAATCACAGTTTCCAAGCAATAGTTCACTTGCTTAATTCAACATGATGAAAAGTTTCAGGACATTGTTTTCCATCCATATTTGTTATTTCCTTACAGAACATTGTTTTCCATCCATATTTGTTATTTCCTTACAGAACATGTATTATTTAGTTGTGTGAAAATAAAGAATAAAGCATAAACGTTTTTTACTGTTGTTCCTGCTCATTAACATTAAACTTTTTGCCTATCACGCCGCCTATGACGTAACAGTAGGATTTGCTTTCGACGCTGAATGATGACGTTACCCTTTTCCCCACAGCGCTTTGGAGTTGACTTGTGAAAATTCGGAATTTTTAACACATTTCTTCACTACGTTTTCCATTGTTATATATTCTGTTAGTTTATCGCGGAAAGTTCTGATAAAAGCTCAAACTTTAAGACTATCGAATCGGGAGTGGGAGCAAGTGAAAAATTACGATAAATGTGGGACAAAATATTTTCTTTTGAAAAGATATCTAGTCCAAAATTTGCCTTTTTTTCTTATTATTTATTTTATTTATTATTCTACATGTATGTAAACAGAGAAATGCCACGAATGAATAAATTTTTATCTACTAGTATTAATAAAAATCATATCATTATACATGTATCTACATTTCCAATGGATTTTTCCCCTTCGATATGTTCTGTATATTATTTGTGTTAATTCAAACAACCTTATCATAAAATTTCACCTTGATTTCAAAGAAAAAACGTAATCAATGCAGTTTTAGACAAGGTTTAACATATTCATCTGTACTGACGACTGATTCAAAGTTTACTTAATAAAAATAAACGAATATAAGTATATTCATATAAGTATATATAGGTACTACATCAGGTTTTGTAAATAAGAATTATCCTATGTAGTGGAAATTTTTTTTACGCATGCATGAATTCTCTTCAATGTTCAAAACAAGATGTGAAAAAAGCAAAACACTGCTGTACATTACACAGTCCGTATCCATATGCCGCGCCCTATGTTTTTTGGGGGAGGGTGTGTGCTTTAGAACAGAAAATACAAAAATGCACTCTAGCCACCTTGCAATTGTTTTTGCGGTGTTCTGCATGTTCCGATTAGGAGCTGTGTCAGTGCGAAGCCTCACAGGCACGTAGCATCGTCTTTTCAACAACATAAAAATGGAGGGGAAGGGGGGGGGCAAAGATGGCTTGTCTAAAATTTTTGACAAGGAAATAAAAATAGGGGAGGTTGTCCGAACTTCAAGTCCTAATTCGTGGAAGGGGGGGTGTCCAGCTACTAAAACTGCCTCAACCTCCGCCCGACTGCGATTAATTAGATAGTGTGTGTATGTCAAACATGTTAACGTCTCCAAAAAAATATTGGTCTGAACAGAAATTTATGAGAACATGTCGTAACTTATCACAACATTTGTAATTGTATTAAAATGAATTTAAAACTACACTTATTTTCCTTCTATTATAAAAATCGGATGAAACGGCCCATGTCAAGCAGTCATAATGTGATATAAGAAAATATAAAATTTATGGTATAATAATCATTTGATAAATACTTACATGTACACATTGTACTTAACAACTGATCCAGTGAAACACTCAATTTATAGGCAACTTAAGTATATTGTCTCTCTACATTTAACATACATATCAGCTAGTTAGTGTACCCACTCTTAAAATTGGTTAAGAGTAATGATTACATGAATCTTAACCAAAACCCAGTCTTCAGATGTTTGATAAATGAATCATCATAATTGAGTGACTTATTAGAAAGATAATTCAAATTCTCGATGAATCTTCTCGTGTTTATTTTGACATCATTCATTTTGCAAATCATTTTATGCGCTGGAAGATGCGCATTTTACTGGTAATTGTATCTTAATTAAATGGTAGAATATTTACATTTGCGCATTTGCCTTGTTACAGTGTATCTATGTATGATTACGCAATATTTCCCGTCTACCAGTGCGCCCGAGTCTTGATAAATATATTATCCCGCGGTTCGCTAGTAAAAGCGGGAAAATTATGTATACACGTTATAGTAGCGTGTTTGATAAAGTTGTTTTGCTCCATTATAATACTGACCAATATAGGGGGTAGTATACTGTCACGGGGAGTAAGCGGCTTTGTTAGACAGGTCACTTCATGCGGATAAGACAACTTTCGCTATTTTCAGTTTTCATATAGCATTTTATATATTTGTAAAGTGTGAGGTCCGTCACACTACCCCTGCATCATGGAGCAATCGCATCAGATACAGGTTTCCTAGAGTTTTTCACGATTATTATCGTTTTATTTCTAGGTTTTTCCTGGCCGACTCTGGTGTTCACAAAGGGGGTTGATGTACTATTAAATGCAATTGTACTAGTATATTTATAGGAACGGCATTGTGTATTTTCACTAACATTTGTGTATAAGTCTGAATGATAAATGTGCACGTCCTTCAGCGTACACGGCTGGCTGTATGCTTTGTACTTAGATGTTGAGTTATGTTAAACAGTGTTAAATACATGTAGGTAGTAAAGTTAATACTTACACGAGCTTTATTTACAATCGATACACTACATGTGGCCAGATTGGCAAATAAATTTTATTGGGATTAAAATTGATGGGCTGGTGTTCTTTTCCTTAAACATATATTTCTTTTTATTGAATCTTCAATTTAAAAATAATAATAATAATTGCATATATCTTAACAAAAACTCAACCAGTCTTACTTTCGTTTGAATCTTCTCGTGTGTGTGCATTTTTTTTTTTATAGCAGATTCTGTTGCATAGATCGTTTTATTCTTTGGAAGATGTTCTGACAATGGTAAATGTGATTTTTTTAAATTTCATCCTTGGTTTTACTCTTCTCGTTACATGTAATTTTCATTTTATACAGTATATAATTAAGCAGTGTGGTTTTATGGCTACGTAATACTTCCTGTCTTCACACGTGTTCAATCGGAGTTTTGAAATGCACGGGTTTTACGAGGAATTATCAGTTCAAAGCGGCATGGTTTATCTGCAAATTCTACCTGAAACTTAGCCAAATTGAAGGCGCACCCCCCTCTTTTATTAAGAATTGCTACTTATTCTGTCATTCATCTTTCATTTATTGCAAAGTAAAAAAAAAAATAAAAATAAAATAATAATTGTCTTCGATAAATCAATGAATTCACTTGCGAAAAATAACGATAAACAAAAGGAAAGATTTTGGGGCGAGATCAAAAGTTCAATGTCTGACAAAAAACTAAATTCACATAGTTTTTACCAAGACCCCTCCCCCCACCCCCATAAATTAAATGATGACTGTGAAACTACTCGTTTAACAAGTAAAGGCAAACAACTAGTATAAATAACACTCTGTATACATTTTCCACCGTTTATTCACAAAAGAAAGTGTACATTAAAACTATTTTAAAATGTGATGTTATCATGTAGTTTTTACCAGAAACTTGGTTTTTTTTCTCTTTCCACTAATATGTAATCGATGTCGGATGCCAGAAACTTACGGAAATTTTCACCCCCTCCCCCTAAGCTAACTATTTGAATTTAGATTTTTATCCGACATCGATCTAGCCCCTTACATATATACTTCATTTTGCCAATCATTTCATTTAAAATCTAATAAAATGTTAGATTTCGTGTCCATTACTGACTTCATTTGTTTCGGTAAATTTCTATGTAATATGATTTTTTAAGGTTGCGTATTCTGTGCGTCTGAGTTTTTAAAGGCACGGTTTTGACTAAGGTCTCTTTATCAACACTACAAATGACCAATCGAAAATGTACACACATTTCCTTTCTCTTTTAAAATAAGAATGCTGTTGTGTCCACCTCACAGGCGAATACATATACATTTGTCTTTTAAAAAATATTTACCCCATTTTTTATGAGACTTTGTTTGATATGCATAACTTATGCATACCATGAAATTCATGATGTAATTTGTGTTGGATTTTTAACCTCACCCCCCCCCCCTTCTTTCTGATGCTACTTTAAAATAAAATTATCATTTTCCTGACGATCAGTAATATTCATAACCCTGTACGTTTATAATATATTGAAATAATCAAATAAAATAATAAAATCAAACATGAATAATTCCTCTACAATACCGCGTTAGATTTTCCCGTCAGTAAACAATAGAGCTGCGTTGCAGTAGTGTATCCCCTAATCTATCTCTATGCTACTGTTGAAACTATCAAATAAATCTGGCAAATGGCTCATTTTATCACTATTTTGTCTTACAACCCAAGATATTAAAAAAATAACACTTTTCGCTGTATCAATGATAAAACGCAGTAAAAACAACTGCGCATTGAAAGTGCGTTAAAGTGCGTGATTGTGGGGCAAAGGTATATGCGTTAAAGTGCGTGATTGTGGGGAAGGGGGTTAAAAATTGTTGTGTACTAAAGTGATTTCCTAAACACACAGAACACCGGAAAAACACTTATAAACAGATATATTCACATATACGCAGAACAACTTACAAGGGGTTAACAAAAACAATGACTACAATGGTGCGCAATAAAATCCCCGTCCGCTTGCCTAGAGTTCGCGGGTAAGAGAGAGAGAAAACACGTGCAGGCTCATAGGACTCCGAGCCCGACCAGAAATACTAAAAACCCACCCCCCAATTTCACTACACTCCCCCCTGTTTTGAGGAGGAATGTCCCAATTCCGATAAAATTAAACCTGCAGCACTGTAGCTTACAATAGATACATACAATTTACAAATAAATGAATGAATTACACCTATGATTTACAGTACGATAAACTTTACTCTATAACATCATAGCAATTTAGCAGTCCACAAAGTTCACAACACAGAAAGTCACGGTCACACAACGCATCACAGAAAATCCAGTAACAGGAAAGTCATATCACAGAGTCACATACGGTCACAAACTTTCCACATGAAAACGTCACAGTACAGGCATCATCTTGGACATCGGACACGGCACATCACACCTGAGGACATCACGTTTTCCAGGTCAGCAGATCCGGAAACACCACAAGGAAATACCCCTGCCCAAGAACGGCTGGGTTACGACAGCCTAATCTACCCTCCCCCGCATTTCGGGGTACTGTGTGCATGGAGGAGTTCACATCCCTCACATAACTCATTTGCTTTCTTTCGTACCCTCTTGCGATGACCAAACCTGGGTTGTCCCTGGTTCACTGTTAGTTGAACCTGGGATGCATAGCCATCATCCCACGACCAATGGATACTCGTGAAGCCACAAGCAACAAACCCATCCCGTTCATTGCTTAGACGTTTATCAGGAGGAAGCCTCTCAGTCAGAGAAGGAACAGTGCTATCCCACCAGGCTGAACGGGACAGAGCCACAAACCCCGCATTTGCGGGGTCATCTCCACGAGACGCAGACACAACACACCCTCCATCACACCAACACACAATGGTACATTTATCAGATGCCTTGGGGACAGACACCCCATGGAACTGATAGGCCACTGCTTCAATCATGGCTGGGGCATTGGTAATGATTAGACTATGCCAGTCAGCAACGGTCTCTAACACTACAACTGAGGCCTGCATGCTTTCACTATTGCATGGAATACCAACACAGCCCTCATCACAAACATCCGCGCATGCATCGATTCCAACCTGGAATAATCCAGACTCACTAACACGACACTCAACTGCATCCTCGCCCCCAGACTCGTCCTCTGCATCCGAGTACTGGCCATCAACAGAATGCAAGACCAGAGCCCGTACCACATCAATTTCCCGACGTCCAGCACCACTGGTCCAACCACTCAAACTCAGCTGATCATGAGCTGAGAGAGATGATATACCGATCACACCAGACCGTGCCTCAACCAGACACCCCGACTCGATTGTGGAAGGATCATCATCCACATCGCAGAACACATCAACAGCCATGTCAACATCAAAACCCAGAGAACACCCAGAGCTACCCCGAGAAGTCATATCACTATGGCAACCAACACTATCCCCGGTGTTCTCCAGCCCACCACCCTGGTGACTAACCCATGCCTCAGTGTCCTCCGGCCAACCACACAGCTTTTCATCTGCGCCTGGCAGCACCCCTGTCTGCGCCGACCATGTGTCCCTGACCCCTACTTCACTCCGGGCCCTCTGAACAACCACACCCGTCGACAACAAAACACTACTGCCTAACACAGACACACAACTACTTGGTTTCACTGGCATCCTGACCTCATGACATGCACTGTCGACTACTGACCTTGCTGTAATGGAGCTACCTAATAAGGGTTTACGGAGCACATGCCCCGACCTATTTTGAGCCCCGGTCCCTGGATATTGACCAACTAACACGCACTGACTAGACAACTTGGGACCATCCCTACTAGCAGCCTTGCAGTCTTCTGTACTGACATGCCTAACGAGTGGAGATCTCAACCTTGACCTGCTATGTCTAATCCCACGTCTAACTGGCGAGAGACCGAAACGCATACCCCTATCTGCATTGCCCATAGGCCTCACCGGCACCTCACTCGTCTGCAACTTCAACTGTGATGCACCAACACCTGACTGACCCTGCGAGATGCACTGGTGACATGGGGGCCCTGAGGAACTCTCGTTTGCATAGATGGGCAAATGATGGGGATACTGAGGTTGGTCATGACTACCACCACTACTAGTGCGGCTAATGTAATAGGTGTTTTCCAAAGATACCGACCCATTACTGCTGAGGACTCTATGGCATGGCTCACCCACCAAGCTGGGCCAACCAACTTGCTCGTCCAATATAACTGGCAGAGTTGGTTCAGGGTACCCCCCTACTTGACCTACGGACAAGGTATCCCAACCTGGATTTAAAGATGAAACCCACAAATCACCCCTGGGCAGAGGCCCTGGGGAAGAGTTACCTACATTCCCAGGACACCCCACTAACTGCTGATCCACTACTATGGAACTGTCGTCACCCCTACTGTTTGTCCTGGACATTACCTGACTGATCATGTTACTAACATTGTCAGTCAACTGTGCAATCTGATTCTCAAAAACCTCTTTCATGGCCCCTAATTGGGTCTCTATCATCAGAAGCCGACCTTCCAGCGCCTGTGACATATTAACTGACCCAGTCCCATGTCCCTGGCCTGAAGCTACGACGGCGCAGGTGGGCAAAATATCCTACCGGCGACGCCAATAAAGTGATTTCCTACACACACAGAACACCGGAAAAACACTTATAAACAGATATATTCACAAATACACAGAACAACTTACAAGGGGTTAACAAATACAATGACTACAATGCTGCGCAATAAAATCCCCGTCCGCTTGCCTAGAGTTCGCGGGTAAGAGAGAGAGAAAAACACGTGCAGGCTCAGAGGACTCCGAGCCCGACCAGAAATACTAAAAATCCACCTCCCAATTTCACTACAGTACTATTCAAACATGTCACAATTTAAATACCTATCTTTTAATACGTGCGAAGTTTGAATATCTGAAAGAATGTAAACTTACCGTAGGACTGCACGTAAATTAAATAACCGATCTGGATGCACAGAAACGCGGGCGACTTCATCTTTGTTGCACAAAAACCGCTATTCAACAAGGAAGAAGCTTGCTTAATTTCATTTGAAGTACACTCAATCCACTTCATCATTTTCGTGACTAGTATGTCATTTTTTTCTTCATTTTTTTCAAAATATAATGTATTCTGTAGGTGGATGAAAATTTCTGTTGTTACAGGAATTGTCTCGCCAAAATCTCCATATAATTTGATGGGATTTCTTATATCGGTACATAATGAGATATATTTTTATGTAAATACTTCAGGATTTTTGATGTACAGTAAAACTCGCATATAGCGAACACGGATATAGGAAAATTACGGCTATAGTGAAGTGACATCAATTTCCCCAGCAAATTCTTTATCTCTTCTATAGAAAAATCTGCGTCTGTAACGAACACGGATATAGAGAATTTACGCATGTAACGAAGTAAATTCCCATTCCCCTTGAATTAACAATGAACGTAAAATCATCTTTTATAACGAATTGTTTGTTTGTTGTTGTCGTTTTCATTTTAAACTCGCTATGATTTTTAACAATTGCTTGTCATTGTCATAAAGGATCCACACTTGTTAGGACATTTCTGTTTGTAGTTTTTTCAGAAGAGGTTGTTAACGCAAAACAATTCTTATATATACGTATAGCAAATATATTATCGGTATTGTTTGCTATTCTCGTTAATTAAATATAAAGTTTGATTACATTTATTTTATCTCACATTCCTATATCTTTGTAAAGCAACAAGTACATGACAACTACGATAGACTGCTAGTATTGCACATACTTTTATTGACATTTTTCTTTCAACATGATCTTGCGTGACTTAATAATCCAGTAAGATAAATTACCATATATAAATCAGTGTGTTAATTTTTCTTAAATACAATATAGACGTAAGTATATCGATTGCTGCTTTCTTATACAACTGATATACATGTAGAGCAAATCAATTTCATAACAAATTCGTTATATTTGAATTATGTAATCGCTATAAACGTGTAGCGAATTACGTTTATAGTGAAGTTTTATAGAATGTCCACAGAAATTCGCTATATCACATTTTTATTATAGTTATTTCACTTCCATTCGAAACACTTCATCATTGTCGCGACTGCTTCTTAATCATTTCTTCATTACAAACATTCAATGTGTTGGCATATGCGTTCAAATGTCGCATAATGTGTCTGAACACACTTTCTGTTATCCGTAGATGTTTTGTGACAATGTCTGAAGGGTTTAGAAGTACTTATATGTACGGTGAAGTAGCTCCAACATAATATATTATGTAGTTTAATCACCATCTTGTCTTCTGGCAAGGAAGTAAAGTATAGCAGATTCTTTTTGACAACGTTAGTAAATAACAAGGCTCTCGCTAAAAGGGGTACTCCCTCCCAATAGAATTTTTGGTAAGAAAACATGCTTAAGAAATCAGATATTCAAGACTATTTACAGTTTCTCCATCCAATAACTTTTATCTTCTATACCCATTTCTCATCACATCATCACCTATTATCATATATCTGAAATTAAACATGTGAAACAGAAATCCATGAACGATGAAAACTCCTTCACAATGTCTTCCCAATATGCGCCACACAACACTTCTTATGAAGTACAGAAATAATTGCATATACAGGATGTCTCAATATACATGATGTCATGTCATGTTTCTAACGAACATTGGATAACACAAAATACATAGTAAAACTACATATTCTTTTCAATTTTATATGGCAGACATTAAACAGCAAAAGCTTAAAGATTACATGACGTGCTCTTAGATGAAATTACGTCCAATCTGGGTAATGGATATGTTAAGAGCTTGTCTACGAGAAAACCATGCAAATATATAAAAATCAGTATATGCACCCAGGGGTGCGTGAGCCGAGTTGCATGGGATACATTGTAAAGCCAGGTATAACGTGGTATATTTATAATTGTGAAGAACTAATTTCAGTTTTAAACTTTTCGAGTTACTGTCCAGAAACCATATTTGTCTGAAGTTTTCAATCTATATTCGGTCACTGTGACCTTGACCTTTGTTCTCCAAAATCAATAGGGGCCTTGCTTTGCTGGTATCCAACAATATATCCAAGTTTCATTTGATTCAAATTAAAAAAAAAATCGAGTTATCCTCCGGAAACCAAAATCCTTTTGGAATTTTAAATCTACTTTCAGTCACTGTGACCTTGACCTTTGACCTATTTTCTCCAAAGTAAATAGGGGTCTTCCTTACCTGGTACATAACAATATCTTCAAGTATCATTTGATTCGGATTTAAACTTTCTGAGTTATCATTCGGAAACCAAATATTTCTGAAATTTTCATTTTATATTCGGTCACTGTGACCTTGACCTTTGACCTTTTTTCTCCAAAATCAATAGGGGTCTTCTTTACGTGGTACTCAACAATATATTAAAGTTTCATTTGATTAGATTGTAAACTTTTTGAGTTATCATCCGGAAACCAATTGTTGACGCCCAGCCGCCCACCCGCCCGCCCGCATCACCAAACTAATAGCCGAGTTCAACTTCGTTGCAACTCGGCTAAAAATGAAGGAAATGGTGGTCATCAATATCATTTCTAATCATTTATATCATTGGAGTATATGGTTGGAATAATTATAATTCGAGGTCAATTTATTGATAGGTCATTTCTATTTTTAGTAACAGCGCATTCTGTATTTACACGTGGATTAGTCTTTGAACACAAGAAAAATCCTTAAATATTAGGGTTTTATTTTTTTTTAAAAATGCAAATCAATTCTGAAGACTTATGAAAAGAATGGATTTTTTATGATATTTCCATGTAAACCATTTATAGAGATATCATGTTTGAAATCATAAGTGTCCATTTAGAGATTACATGGAACCTAAAATTTGGCATTGTGCCAAACTTTTTCGTTTTGTGTTATATGGTCAATTTTGAAATAGGTGTTGCTGCAAAAGTAACGCTTAAATTTCTTTAAAAGTGTATAATACTTAAATATCAAATCCTTGTCTGTAAAATATTTATCAAAAATTGTACTTTTGACTTTTGGCCGTTTATTTGCAATTAAAATTTGAAAACTGACAAAAATGAATATTTGTAAGCATGTAAAATTATCTTTTAAAAGATCAAAGATTTAAAATTTGTGATATTAAATGCATGAATTGTTTGGACATTTAATTTTATTTATAGATTTAACATTTCCTAATAAATAAATCCCAGTAATCTACTATTTTATATGAAAAAGGGGGTCTTTTAATGAAATAGACCTGTTGCTGGAATTACCTCCCCTTTGATGCACTCTTCATACGTAGAAGGTATAAAAATGATAGCAATATCATGAAATGTTGGGATTCCAACTTGAAATGGGATTTGAAAATTTGTACATCATGTGTATGTGATATCAGGGAAAGACATAACAGTATCTGTGAATGTAATCCAGACATTTCTAAATATTGGCAGGGTTTAAAAAGTATCCAGTACTTCGTCCTGTTATACTGCACACTAGTGCTAGTGGTCAGGCATTTTGTCATTGAAGAATTGAAAGCGTTCTTTTCTTGGTAATTCATGCATTAACTGAGAATGCTTAGATGTTATATAGAGGAAATCAAAGAAAATATGCATCTATAGTCAGTCCAGATGGAGCATGTGAGGATCTAGTGCAACCCCCCCCCCTCCCCGAATTTGCAAAATGTATTTACCATCATGATTGATGAAAAAGAATTGTTATTAGTTTACATATATGTGCTAAGAAATGAGGACAGGACAAAATAACAAAAGTGTGAAATAAAAATGCATAACGTGTTCTCAATTAAGAATGTATACTGTAACAGTTTGCTCGGTATCTTTCTTTCTTCAGCTAGTGCTCAATCTAACAGTATGACAAACTACTGTATGTGTTTAGGCAGGACAGACTATACCAGCCGGATCAGGTATAAACAATACATTTCATTACAAATTATATTTCCAATTATTACAAGCGAACTTCTTTACTTTTGTGCGAATTCGGACGTTGTTATTATCTTACTTTCATCTTCGGTGCAATGTATGTTAGTATTTAAGCTATATTTCATTTGTACGTGTAATGGTGTTAGGAGTGGAGTGCGAATGCAAAGAATATTTCTGTATTTAGATCTATTCAACATTATTAATTATTTTATGATTTTAACAAGATCATTCACTATCTAAGAGTATTTTACCATTACCACCCCTCTCCTCTCAATATAATGTTTATAATCATTAATTTCCGGTATTGAATATGGCTGCTTCAAACCCTTTCGCATGGATTTAGAATGTAGAATAATACGCTACATGTAAGAACATGCACATTCCTTTTAGCTCACCGGGATGACTATCCGGAGATATACATGTATTGTAATGACCCCAGTGTTGGCGTCGGCGCCACTTTAAGGAAACACTTTAACCTGGGTTATATCTTCTAAACCAAGGGGGTACGGTTTTAATATTTACCTTATTGATTCCCCATAAAGAGACCTTTGATGTGGTACCAAGACTTTCGACCTTGTGACCTTGACCTATTTTAAAAAAAAAGAACTTCAACCTGGGCTATGTCTTTTGAACCAATAGGGATAGGGCTTTGATATTTTACATATATAGATGCCTCATGAAAAGGCCTTTGTTTTGGTATAAGACATTTGACCTAACCACCTTTGCCTTGAACTTTGACGTATTGTTCAAAAACTTTATCTTGGTTATATCTTTTGAACCAAGAGTGATAGAACTTTGATGTTTCAAACATAGATGCCATTTCTTTTGTTACCAGAACTGTCAACGTCGACCTTGGACTTTTACCTATTTTTCTAAAAATTCTACCCTTTTGAACAAACGGTAAGGTACAGGCATCTGGTAACTTTTGTTTATATGTACATATTAAGCATGTTATTTGATTGTTTAAGGGTTGCTGTTCATTTTTTTTTTCTGGGTACTTCATTTGTTAAAGTTTGATGACATCTAACATTCCTAACCACAAAGTACTTTTTACCTAATATATTGTACCTGACAACTTCATATGACGTGTTAACTGTCCCGAGGAACAGATAAAGATTTGGGGTATTTTTATACTCTGGATATTTATTAAGTTCTGTCTTCACACAAGTTTTACTTTTGAACTTAAAGCACGTCAGTCTTGAAATTGGTCTAAATGTTACTATGGTAACAATTTCATTTGTTTTAGAATATCTGAATATTGTGACTCTCATACAACTTTTCAAAAGTTACATTGCTGTCTGGTTTAGTATTTGCGATTGAGTTTGATTATTTCAGAATGTTTTCAATAACCAGTCAGATTTAAAAAAAAAAATCCTTATTGTATCCATGGGAAAAGCAAATATATGAAGAAATATGATCCAATTGCTTGTGGTATATCTAAGTCTCTGTAGGACCACAATGTAAACTAGTCATTTGTACTAATTGTGATATCCTGTCTAAATAAAAAAATATATATAGCATAATATAAATTGGCATGAAATTTGTTTTTAAAAATTGCATTTTAAAAGTACACAAATATCAATTTTGTTAAATTACAACTATTCATACGATCCATATTTTTTTAAAAACGTTATTTTTTTTAAATTTTGCAATATGTCACCATGGCAACCAGGACCCATAGCAACAAAAAATTATTGATACGTACTTCTGGTCATCTGATGTGAAATCATAAAATTATATAAGACTTGATAAGATAACAAGGACCATGCATGGCAAACAGGTTTAGGTGGTTACCAGAAAAAAAGCTTTACAAGCAGGAAAAAAATGCCCAACTTGAAGTATTAATATATTTGCATTTATGTATTAATATATTTACTATTTACTATAATCGAGAGTCCAAAGACAGATTTTTGATATATCGTAAAAATACTTTTTCTCTATAAGATGAAAGTAATTTTGAAATTGATAAATCAAAGCGTTACATTTTGACTACTAGTTAATTTAAAAGTTATCATTTTCTGCAATTTATCAAAATCTGGAATAGTGCCAAATTTGAGACCTTTGTGCACTTAAACGGAAGTAAAATTTTTAGAGTCGCACTAAACAATATGAATATGTATATCCAGTTGTTTTACAAACTGTGTCAATTTTTAAAAATCCATTATCTTTAATCGTTGGGAGCGGGGGAGGGGGGGGGGGCAGTGGTGGATCTTTTATTTCAATTAACATTTTACATTTCCACTACAATTCACGACAACCCTGGCTTTAAAAACGAAAGGGGGTGGGGGTGGGGGGGGGGGGGGGGTAAAGCAGCCTATCTACTGAACGACCTCGGAACGTAAAAATAACCAACTTTGCATGCAAGGTGACGATAACGAACATTAATCAATCTCATAACTCCTACAAGCAATACAAAATAGATAGTTGGGCAACACGGACCCCTGGACACACCAGAGGTGGGATCAGTTGCCTAGGAGGAGCAAGCATCCCCTGTTGACCGGTCACACCCGCCGTGAGCCCTATATCCTGGTCAGGTAAACGGAGTTATCCGCAGTCAAAATCAGTGTGCCAAGATCGGCTTAACAATCGGTATGAAACACGTCAGACAGCATTTGACCCAATGCGAGGTTGTATTGACGAACTAGATCGTTATAACAATCATAGAATTTGCGAAATGCTGACTTCAATCGAGACTGTTGAAACCCCTGTACCATCAACTTGTTTGTCAGTAGCTTACCTCGATTTAAAAACTGACTATACCCAGAACAAGCTCTTGCATATCGAATCAGTTGAGATATATAAACACCATATGCAGTGGTGATAATGATAATGGAATATTGCTACACAAATATGGGAAGTTGACGATGGAGAAGCTGAAATCATCCCGTTTGTCATACAGTTGAGTTGTCAGTTTGCCGTTAATGTCTACTTTCAATAAAATATCTAAGTGTGAAGCAGAAGTGGACGACCTTGTGGTGTTCTTTTTTTCGAGCTCACAGGGATATATCAAATCGACATCTGAATGAAAGCTATCATTGTTAATAGACAAAACGCCATCGATATATCTAAAAGTCGAATTAAAGGTCACCGCGAGAGATTTTTTCTTCTTACGTTAAGTTTTTGAATAAATTCTGCTTCATATGAATATAAAAACAGGTCAGCTAACAAAGGAGCACAATTCGTGCCCATGGGAATTCCAACAGACTGTTGGGAGACCTGATCACCAAAGACCACAAAGATATTGTCAATGAGGAACTCTAGCATATTTTTTATTTCAACTTCAGAGTACTTGTGCGTGGAATCGGAGTGGTGTTTAACAAAGTAAGTTTTTGAATGACTGATCACTAGATGCAAGGTGAAGATAACGAACAGTGATCAATCTCATAACTCCTACAAGCAATACAAAATAGATAGTTGGGCAAACACGGACCCCTGGACACACCAGAGGTGGGATCAGGTGCCTAGGAGGAGTATATGAATATGAATATTTCCGTTTTCCGATTTTGTTGAAGAAACAACTGTCTATGATGTCAAAAAGCCTAGTCTTTAATTTATCGTGAGGAATGGTCGTGTATAGTGTTGAAAAGTCATAGGTTTTAATGCTATTGATTTGAGAAAAATTCTGTGATTTCAAGTTTACTAAAAGTTCTTTAGAATTTTTTAGAATCCACATTTGATTAACATCACTTCTAGCATATGTAGTTGCACATTTAATAATGAAATGGGACTGACACATTTTTGCTACGTGCCTGATAATTTGTTTTGCCTAATTGAATATTTGCAATGCAAGAAGAGCTGCAAATTGATTTAAAGAAAATTTTATTTTCAAAAGATTGAATCACACGAGAAATATTCCGACAGAAATACCTGTATTACACTACAGATATCAATTGAGATATCAAGTTGTTCTATTTATTGGCACTTTATGAACATAGCAACAAGTGATTTTCTCCATTGTGAAATGATAAGTTGATAATGTACATGTATGCGTCGGTTGCACATGCAATTTCAGGCATGTGTTTTGTACATGTATTTTTGTTGTGAAAAATATTGATAAAAAATCAATAATGAGGAATTTCTGATATACTAAATACATCTTGCATCATGACCTTACATTGCCTGCGAAGACGAACTGGCTAACATTACAATGACTTACTTTTTTCAAAATGGTGTGAGAGTTGTCTACTTTAATGAATGAAACTCCCTCAGAAAAGAAAGAATTTAAATATTTAAAAACATTTCATTATTCCGTATACATAATGGTATGAACAGTAACGCTTACATGTAGCACAGGGATATGCGTTCGCTTCATGACATGGATATCGTCAATTGGAGTCGAACTCGTACCATAACTTCGTCAAATACAAGACGAAAACATACGTAACAGTCTGATGCTCGCATTTAGAAGTCAGTGTAGTATGTCTTTACGATGACCTTGGAAGCAGATGTCCCGTGTTGTAGTGTACGTTGCCACGTTTGGGGAAACTTCTCTCGTACGGCCATGAACGCTAGGGATATGTTTGAATTTGTAGTATTTCGTCTACATCTAGTAACATTTCTAGATTGATTGATCAATTAATTGTATCTTGCTTAACGTCTCTCGAGAATTGTTCACTCATATGAAGACCTCACCAACAAAAGTGAAGGGCTTCAAATTTAGACCTTTGCCTGGCGCTTACGGCCATTGAGCGGTGGAGGTTCCTTAGCGTGCCACACCTACTATGACAAGGGATATCCGATTTTAAGGTTATTTTGGAGGACCCGAGACATTCACACCTGATGCCGAGCGTTTGGCGATGGAACAGTCACTACCTGTTTTAACGACCTAGGTTTGTCGAAGCCCGGATTCAAATCCCGGCCTTCCGCATGCGGGAGGGACGCTCTAACCTTTAGACCACCGCGGCGGTTTGACATCTCTAGAAGCAAATAAATTTCCGGAGCACTTGTTTCCGGACAGGATCTACATTGTAATTTTCTTGTATAGCTTTCCATCTATTTGCCAGATATATGGATAGCCTGCTACAAAATTTCTCATGGCGACAATCCCTGGAATTCATTGGTAACGTAAAATGGTACGCAAATCGGAACCCTCTGACTGAAATTCGCCACACTGTATAACTTTTAAACAGTATTATTGGTATGCTGTTCCATGATCTCACAACGCCAATGTGCACGTTTGCATCCATCTTAATCTGCTGATACGGTACATCTCCTTTGAGGCACTTTGTTTCTTTTTGAACACATCAAACAATTTCCGCCAATAGTGTTGGTCATCATGGGTGTGTCCTCATCATTAGGGCAATACCGGAGTACGAGTGCTAAACACACATTATTGAGCGAGTTATTTAGTGATTATTGATGCTAAACTAACCACCAAATCACTAGAAAAAAGTTTCACACGTTAGTTTTTGAATGACAAAGTGAATATAATGAGCTCTAAATCTTGGTGAGGTAAACAGAGCAATCCGTGGTCAAAACCAATTGGTAAATTAAGAACCGGCATAACAATTGATATGAACCATTGCAGTAAGCATTTTACCCAATGGCAGGTTGTATCCGTTGTATTAAAAAACCACACAATTTTTGCAAAACAATCACTAAAATGAGACTTCAACCACTGTAACACCAACATATCTGTCAGTAGCCTGTCTCGATTTAATAAATGAACACGCTCTGGCATATAAAATCGGGTTAGAAATATAAACAACATATCCACTCCATCGTATGTGGATCCAGACATCAAAAATAACTTTCAATGGATATGGGCATAGTAGTGTCTAAGCTCTTAATTTCATTGCACTGAGAATTATTTTCAACATTTAGAACAGACACCGTTTGTTTTTTTGTGAGGTAAACATCCTGCGCATATATCACAGGTATTGTAGTATACACAATTTCCAAATTAAGATTTCTTAATGAATTGCAAATGAAACACATATTTGGTTTTAAAATGGATAGATATAGAATTTTCGAAAGATACCTTGGTTGCATTTCCGATCAAGTGTTTGCTGCCATCCTGGTTGACAAGATCCTGGACAGAAACCATTCACGGGATTGCATGTTTTGTTTCCTGCGCAATGTCCACATTCCTGACTACAATTTCTGCCGTAGAATCCTTGTTTGCATTCTACAATAAGAATACCAGTTTCATTGATGTGTCCGTCGACAAAAACGAATGCACCAATGACTTTATAATCATAATGTGTATATACCTCCACCCAACCACACATTATCTAGAACAATTCCTGACTATAATTTCTGCAGTAGAATAATTGTTTGCAGGCTACAAATACGCCAACTCCTTATTAGTTTAGATATTACTATATACATTATATGTATATACTGCTTGTGTGACGACATTCATTCATCTTTTTTCAACATTGTTAATGATTTTCAAAAGTGACTGAAAAGGTTTACTTAAAAAATCAGAAACAAGTGTTGAAAGCTATTATTAAATCAAATTGAAAATACTCGTACTATTTTGCCAAGTATTAAAAGCACGGCGCAGTGCACACGTACAGTATGATGTCACCACCAACACTTATCGTGGATATGAGTGAAGGTCCAAAACAAAAAACAAGTTCAAACGAATCAAATACCGCGTCAGTGGACATCTCTTGGAAATTAGACTAATTATTCATTTGCTGTTTTACGTTCATTTCGAAAAAAAATCACGTATACGTTGAGAGATCGCTCGGTAAAGGAACAGTAACTATCTATTTGAACAACCAGGATGTGTGTGGGTGAGTGTATGTGGGTGTGTGTAGGTAGGTGTGTGTGAGTGTGTGCGTGTGTTTGTGTGATATATAATCAGTTGAGAGATATAAACAGCATATGCAGGTGATAATAGAACTTTGCGACATAAATATATCAAGTTTGAAGAATGAGTTGAAATTATCCCGTTTGTTGTAAAGTTCATATGTTTGTTTACCATTGGCAGATATGTTCAATAGAATATTCAAGCATGAGGCGGATTTGGAAGACTGTAGTGTCCCTTATTTCGAGTTCACTGAATATATCAATTTGCCGTACATGTATGAATGAAAATGATTATCATCAATACATAAAATATTATCGATACATCTAAATGTCGAGTTGAAGGCTACATCAAGATATTTTTTTCTTCCGATGTAGAAGCATTTAAATATATTCTACCTCGTAATAATATAGAAAGAGGTCAGGTTATAAATGAGCACAATTCGTTCCCATGGGAATTCCAACGGACCGTTGGAAGACCTGACCACCATAAACTATTAATATATTGTTAATGGTGAATTGCAGCATCTTTTTATATCAACTTCAAAGTACAAATTTCTTTAATTAATGAATATTTTGTGGTTGATTTCATTGCGATGATAACCCATTCCTTAATAGACACTCAAATTATCAAAAGAGACATAACATTCGAACACCAGCATCAATTTGAAGTTGATCTATTTTGCATAATGTGCCAGTGCAAAACCAAAATGTAATTTACACCGTGATATTAACTGTAGGTTTGTATATCTTATTAGAGTTATCTCTCTTGTATTGTTCATGTTTAGCGCAAGGGGGGGGGGGTAATTTTAATTGTTGAGTTACGCAACTTTGCATATAGAGGGCGCATATTGGAGCATTCTAGAAATTTATATATATATATATATATATATATATATATATATATATATATATATATATAATGTGCAGAATGATTATGACAATATCTATGGCCATTCAAAAATTATGAACGTGAAGGTCAGTTGATAAAAGTATGCATTGAGTTTGAAGACCAAAAATTAAACTGGGGTGCATATAATTTCCCCCCTAGATATATATACATATATATATATATACATATATATATATATATATATATATATATATATATCTAGGGGGAAATTACAATTATATTGAAATCGCGGGTCTTTTTTAAAAACAATTGAATTACGAGAAAATAGCAGTGGTGGACATGTCAATGCTATTAAAACTCATGTATACTGGGCTTCCTCAAGATATAAAGAATGCCTGTAGGTACTGGATGTTATTGTTATCAAAACACCTCTCTGGGGTAGCTCCATACCACAGGGTCTGCAGATGTCCCTCCACCTGATATATATTGTTAAATGTTTGATTGACAGGCAGCTTACAAATTGGGGGTAATATCTTAAAATTGGGTCTTTCATCTGAAACGGGATATCAGTTAGATACCGATCTTTGTTTCAAACCATCATATAAAAATGTCGGGAACAAACCTTTGTTACATTTTCGAGTTGGTGTTTGCTTCCATCCTGGTTTACATTCTCCTGAAGGACAAGAACCATTCACGTGATCACATGTATCATGTCCTTTACAATGTCCACACACACGACTACAGTTAGCGCCATAAGATCCATTTCCACAGGTACAATAATAGGAATTGTATGTCAGGGCCCGGTTTTTCGAAAGCTGATTAACTTTAACACAGTGTTAACTCGGTGTTAACTTCTGTGTTAAAGTTAACCATGTGATTAACTGTTTTTCAAAATGCGAGTTTGCGTTAACACTGTGTTAACGTTGTGTTAACTTTAATCCACCTCCAGTACCTGTGTTAAGTCTAAACACAGTGGTTAAAAATGGCCGCCTACTTCATTTTCTGTCCGCCTCAGACCAAAAATCATGAAAATTTCAAAGGCTTAGACAGTCTGAGGTGTGTATTCACACTATTGATGCTGAACTATGACGGTGTGTTGTTTATGTTGTCATAAATTGGTATATTCGTCAAATCTCATTAAATTTACCTAAGCGGAACAGCTAATGGAAAAAACTAGTACAGTTGGATGATGGTGTTACACTTTTCTGTCAGTGGCAATATCTTGCACGCATCTATATATACTTTTGGCAGAAACTTTCAATAAGGGGGGTGGTGTCAATAAAACTCGTATTATATTCACTTATATGAAATCCTGTAACAGGAGTCGAGGACCCATGCTTAAGATATAATTTTACCTAATTTTGGCTTCCAAATGTCAAAGTGTATCCAGGCCCTTAGTTCATGATGATAATCTCCATTGAAACACCAACTTTAAAAACACTATCGTCTGCACTGGCCTTGACCTTTTGAAAATCCCTTGTATCATTTACAACTGATTCAAATGAAGATTTGCATGCATGAAACGTACATACATGTATTTTCTTTTTGAAGGCTATCTAATATGAACAGTATTCAATTCAGGCTAATACAGAATAGTTGTTAACACAAACTTAGGAAGAAGAGTTTTTCATTGTTGATATTCCAGATTAATCTCCCTTAGTAGAAATGGAGTGGTGGATCAAGTGTTATGTTTAAAATAAAAAGAATATTAAAATAAATAAATGCATAAAAAGAACATAGCTATAAAATGCTATAGATATGTATGTGAACAGACTATCATAAGGTAAATTTATTTATCATTTTCTTCATGAATATCTTTAACTGTATTGGGGAAAATAAGACTTTTAAAGAGTATTAAAAAAAAAGAAAGTTAGATATTCTTAGAAATTTAGAATTTTTTATAGGCTAGCATCGTCGTTAAACCCCTCCCATAAATTTTGTCCAATTATGAATCAAACAATATAGAAAACCACATGTTTTATTTCCTAGTCCAAAACATGTAGCACCTCACCCCCTTATTTCTGACAACATACGTTTACTGTTATTTTTACATGCAAAGTCTGACACCCCCCTTCCCCGCTTTTTCATATCATAGCACTAGTGATTGGTAGTTGAAATGTAAGCTTGAACTGAACCCGTATATTTTACTGATAAAGGATGAAACCGACCCCCCCCCCCCATCACGCAACTTAGGATTTTAGGTTCGGCTCGTACAGAACAACTCATTTTAGGGGGGGGGGGTATAAATAATTTTGTTTTGGCTTGTCAAGTATTTTCAGACAATTGTGAAGTCAACTTGTTCGACTCCCTATAAACCCCCACTTTGATAAACTATGGAATGAGCCTGCTTTCTACAACATAAGCACCATTTTTCCCAACTAGGCTTCTAAAGGCCTAGTATATATCATTATATCCAATACCTCTGTGATTATTCAAATTGAATAGACTAATAAATGCATTTATACAAGTATAAGTGCATGGCTCACAGTCACTGTCATGTATTTTGAAACAAAACAATACATGAACATTTCATCAGCTATCTCCCACAAACAAGACTTTTATTTACTCCTGCATTCTTATTGTTTACATAGGAAGTACATGTGCATTATGGGTAATCAAATGATTAGCAAGTGGTTAACTCGGTTAACACAGTGTTAACTAATCAGTGTGTTAAATTGCTTTCGAAAAACAGAATTTAACCATTGTGTTAGCTAATCACTTGATTAGGAGTTAACACTGCGTTAAACTTAACCACTGTGTTAAAGTTAACCAGCTTTCGAAAAACCGGGCCCTGATATATAATAATTGCAGGCTGTAATCATGGATTGAAACACTGATTCATCAATGATTATGTGCAGGAGAGTGAGATACTAGTCACTCTCCAACATGCTCCATATAGACTCCATTCAATGCACCATAGAGGGATTAAATATCACCATTTATTAAAACTGTTCTTTCATTCATTATATATGAATAAATTCTTATTAATAAAAACACTATGTACATGTATCATTATTCAATAAAGTTTTTAATATCTTCTAATTTTTCTGAATGGTGACGAGAAACGATTCGTAAATATGTATAGTCTATATGCGATTTATTACTGATCTGCTTGAAAATAGACCTTAATTATATCTATCCCAAATATTCTACTGAAAAAAGTATGAAAATTATCTATGTATATGCTATAGTTCACATTATTAGAATACCCAAATACATATAAATATTACAGGTATCTAACATTAATACTTATATATATATTTTTTTCAAACTTTGCATTTTTAAAGTAAAATCAAAGTTTGAGGGTCACTTACAGCCTTCACAGTACCTTTTGTATCTGCATCGAGGCAACTCATTATATACTTCATACCTTCAGACTAGACCTCAAGGTCATAAAGGATTTTCAAAATAGTTTCGGTATCTACAAGTATCTCTGTACCATTTAAGTACATACTCCCCATCCTTAGTTCAGACCATGCAATCACTCAATGTCTATTTACACTACTAAAATAATTCCTCGTTAATATCTTTCAGGAGCAACACCTTGTTAAGTCTCAGAAATTATTCCATGTAGTACTTGAATGTATAGGAAAGCAATAATCAATATTTTGTATAACATACAATAATTTCCCCCCGAAACAAACCGTATTATAAATGTCTATCAATCCGCGAACAAAAGATTTTCGCATTTGAAGTCACATCATGATGTCACACGAGTCTCATTTATAAGAGAATTCCATTATAACTAACGAATGTGCTACACGGGCAGATGAAAACAACCTATGGTCTCGCGCGGAAGTGGAGAAAATGAAAGAAACGTATCCGTAAATAGTATTTATCCGGAATGCTAAGTGCACAATGGCGGCAAAAACAAACGAAACGGAGCAGATGAATGAAAAGAATTTTTTCTTCCATAATTTTATATCAAAAAGATTTGTATTTACTTTAAAGAATAAAATATACGAAATTTAATCTCTTATTTGTATCACAACCCCATTATACTGAACTTATCGTTATATTTGGGTTTGACTCATGACGTCATCGGGTTATTGTCAATGCCACAAAACATGAATATGGCGATGAGCTGCACTCTTATTTTCAACGTTCTTGTAAGTATACCAGTAAGCTTTCTATAATCTATAAATCAGGACAGTGAATATGTGTTACTCCTTCTTGTCCAACCCCAAACTATTTAGCAACATAATATTTATTCATTTGAGATGTACAACGTAGTTAGACATACAGAAGGGGGCGGGATAGTGTTATGTTGGAAGTGGGAGGGATGCGCCGTTGAATTAGATACATGTATGTTGAAACAAATATATAATAATGTAATATGGAATAAAATCTACCTCAATTTGTTTATATTCTGTAATATATATGTAATGCTCTCTCTCTCTCTCTCTCTCTCTCTCTCTCTCTCTCTCTCTATCTCTCTCTCTCTCTCTCTTCTATGATACTCTATTCACAGGTGCTTGTTTGATATTAAACTTTAAAAGCTATACTACAGTGTATATAATAAAAAAAGGTATCTACTTTTTTCAGGACCAAAACATGCTAGTATATGGCTTGCAAAGTTTACCAAACAAAGAGTGACTGAATATATGTTGTATATATATATATTTATTGTATTCTTTATTATATCCTATCATATTCTGTATTATTCTATCAGACAGGGTGCAGGGATTTATCTAGGTTGTTTTTACTACCTGTAAAAGGTACCTGTCCCCTTTGGTAACAAATGGATATTTCCCCTTCCACGGATAAAAAATCCCCTTCATTTGTAAAAACTTCACAAAATTGTATGATAATTTTTTATGAAAAATCATTTTTATATATTATAAATCATTTTCTGTAATTGTCAGACTCTTACAATTTAGATAAAATGAGTAATCAATCAATTTATATGGCTGTAATAATCTGTGGATATTATATTCCATGGATGTTCCCCATCCCATGGAAGATCATTACTGCATTCTCAAAAATTCCCCATAAATATAAAATGGATAGTAACATCTAATTGCTGGATAAAACCCTGGGGTATAAAGGAATGTAAACATGATTCGATCTATGTAACACATGTACAAATGAATAAATAATTGTAGATAACGAGTGCTAATAATGATAATACACTTATATGGGATTTAATATTGGGAGCTGTATGTTTTGTTTTATTTTTCAGGTGTACATACTGAGCTTGGCAGTTGCAGTATGTATTCAGGGATAGATCATGACTACTTTATTTTTTCAGTAAGTGTAATTATAATTACTTGGAAGGGATTTCAGTAATGTTAGAATTATATCATTGATATTGACAGACACTATTTGAATTCAATTTAACCACCATCATTCCTAAATATTATTTTATTGCATAAATTAATGATGTATTCCTATTCACAGGAAAATAGGCCACAAATTCCAATCCCTGGTAGTGAAGAGTTTTTACATTTAAATGACAACTTGACGACAACAGAATCTAATGTCACACAAGAAATTAATGTAAGCAGTGTTTACGTTATGGATTATCTAAAAATAATAACATTTATTAATGTACATGTATTACTATTGATAATGTTTTAATACATGTGATATTTCTGGAAAAAATCAATAACCGCTATTAAGAAGATGGGATACCCAAATAAAAATTAATACCTACTAAATATAAATTTAAAGAATGAATTTGCAGGATGTTTCTTTTGTCGATAAAGATTATATGAAGCTCTATAGATAAATATCTGTAAAATTACAGCTTGATAGTATTGTGTTGGAAGAAGTTTCCTTGAACATGAAGGAGGTAAGTTATTTCAAAGACAGTATCATGTATCAACCATATCATTAACTAACATGAACTGCATGTTTGTGACCTTGACCTCGGAGTTTTACCAAACTTTCAAAACTGTAATGGAAACGTGAACCTTGCTCATAACTGTTGATTGATCAGACTCTCATAGTTTATATATGCATTCATTTTGAAAACACCTTCCTTTTGATAACAAATTGTTGACCTTGTGGCCGTGTACATGCATCATGGTTATTCAATGACCCTTTGAGTCTAGATTGGGGCAGGAATATAGGTTCAACATTTTTCATGGAATAAAGATATTTCAAAAATCTTTTAAAAATAACAGTAACTGAACAACGTACAGCAAGGCCAATTTGACTCATGTGAGCAATGTGGCCTATTGACCCTCTTCTTTTTCTAATAATTGCAGTTTACTTAGTTGCTTTCCAACGGAGATGTGGGTATAGCAACTTGTGTATCACATGCAATTTTAATGATTCAACCCATTTATTGTACGTCTTAACTATTATATATTACAATGTATCTGTTTTATTTTACTGGCATTCGTCTTTTTATATGTAGGCTGATGATTTTAATGCAGTGTTAAAGGAAAGCATCAATGTTGACTTGGAAGTTGAACAACAAAGTAGGTATTTTACATCGTTTGGTCTACAGAGAAATCCCATAATAGGAGATGGTAACTGTCTTTTCCGGGTAATTAGTTTTTCCCTTTATAGTCATCAAAATAACCCTCTTCAACTCCGAAATCTGGCTGTGGATACACTTAGAGGTAATGTAGGTTTATTTCAAAATTATTTTCTTGAAGACAGAGGTACCCCTGAGGAGCAAATTAATGTGTTAAGTCAGCCTAATACTTATGCAGGCCAGGAGTCTATTTTAGCTTTGAATATAAATATACTGGTAACGTTTGGCAGTGACACACTTGACAACCCAGTCACTACTTATGAAAATACATTTTCTGATGGTAAGCAACCTCAACAAACCATCCATATTGTGTGGCGGCGAGCAGGTGGAGGTAATTATGAATCTCTGACAGAGAAAGGATCTGTAGACCTACCCAGATCAGATTCTGTAAGAATTGAAGGTCAAGGTCATGGTGGTAATACAAGGCCATTGCATGCAAACTTTTCAAGGCCTGTGGATATGGAAAAATTTATGAAGAAATCACCTACGGCAACATCTACACTGCACTCATATGTAAAGTCTGAGGACAACATCAATATTCAGACCGAGGGAAGCAATACATTGCTGTGCCCAAAATGTAAAATATCTCTTAAATCAAGAGCTAATTTAAAGAAACATATGAATAACTTCCATTCGGATAAGTGTGTTTCTCATACAAGCAATCCAAGATTAAGCTTCAGGCATGCATGATATCTACATGTCAAATGAAGTTCCAATCAGTAGACTAACTTCTGGAACATGCTATCAACGAACATAATGCTGATATAAAAATAGGTCATCATAGTGTTGACAATTTAGATCAGTTTTCAGATTTTCGCAGTAAGGAGGAACTGTCATCTAATACAAGGTTTGTGCGGAGGTCTCGTCCCCAAGTTAACAAGAAAGGAGAAAAGACGTATTCATTAGTATGTCATCGTAATGGACCGGTAAGATCTCACCAACCAAAGGGAGTGCAGGTCAAGACATCACGAAAAAACAAAAAAGGTCATTGCCAAATTAGCAGATTGTGTCCTGCACGGCTATCTATATGTGAAAGGTGCGATGGGAAAGTTACAGCTAAGTATGTAAAATCCCATACTCATTCCTTGTTATTTGAACAATGTAAGTACTTACCTATTCCTGATAGTTTAAAGTAAGAAATTCTTAATATGCTTGCGCTCAAAATTCCGATTACAAATATCATGGAGAAAGTTCGAGAACACTTTAGTGACAGGAATAGCAGGGATAATTTAGATGATTTAAAATATTATCATCTTATAGACAGAAAAACTCTCCATGGGTTAAAAAGAAAACTAGCAGATGCAACTGTTATTCAAGACAGCAATGATGCTTTGTCCACATCTTTAAAGGTGGAGGCTTTGAGTCAGGAATCCTTTAATTCAGTTTTATTATTTAATCAACAGGGAAATGAAGATCCTTCCAAAAGACTCAACAAAGAAGATTTCATTTTGGCCATCATGACAAAGCAACAACTGGAAATGTATAAGAAATTTGCAAGCAGAATTGTATGCATGGATTCCACCCACAAAACAAACAGCTATTCCTTTAAGCTTGTGACACTTATGGTAGCTGATGAATTTCGGAAAGGTTATCCTATAGCATTTTGCATATCAAATAGAGAGGATGAAACAGTAATGAATCTCTTTTTGTCTTCAGTTAAGGCTCTCTCTCCTGAAACCAAAGTCAATGTTATTATGACTGACGATGACAATGCAGGATGGAATGCTGCACAATCAGTTATGGCGGTAATCTTCAGCACTTCTTATGTATCTGGCATATTCAAAGGTCTTGGGTTAAAAATATTCATTAATCATTTTAAAAATGATGTGCAGAAGACAGAAGTTTATTGTTACTTATGTGTAATGATGCAAGCAAAGTCTGAGTGTGATTTTCATAAATACAAAGATATATTGGTATCAAAACTTCTCACAAAAAATCCTGGTTTCTTAAAGTACCTGTCAGATTATTACTTTAATCGCCCAGAGAAATGGTCATTGTGTTTTAGAAAAGGAACTGAATATGACAATGTCAATACCAATATGTTTGTGGAAAGTTTCCACAATCAACTGAAAACTATTTACTTTTCAGGACAGCGCAATAGGCGTACAGATGTATTATTAGACACATTGCTAAAGATAGAGAATGACCACTTCATTAAACACTTGCAACGTGTTTCATTCAATAATCCTACTAATGAGGATATCAATGTTAAGGATAGATATAACAAAGGGTTAGAAATAGACAATACCAGGATTAACAAATAACTACTTCTTTGTTTTCATTAGAATCTGGAAATGAGATCTACACTATATAAGTGATGCTAGACAATTGTGATCAAGGACATTGTTACACCAAGTGCAAGAGTTTGCCATGCATTAATCTTTGTTACCATATGTATAAATGCAGTTGTAATGATTATAATAACAGTCATATATGTAAACATGTCCACAAGATTCATTCTAGTTCTAGGAACTTGGACAGAAATAACAATGAGGATTCTGAAGATGACCTTCATTTGTCCCATTCAGAGTATAAACCTGCACAACCTGAAAGGAATTCATCACAAAGCCAAATTGATCATGTCAACAGTCTATTGAATGAGTTGGGTCAACAAGTTACAAATAGACATGTTAAGCAATACAGGCTAACAACAATAATAAAGTCCTTGGAAAGTTTAATTTCAGGAAACAAAGCCTGCATGACCCTACAACATGACACTTCTAGGAAGCTGAAGGTCACTGAAAAGATAGCTGGGAATGCGAATAATATCTTGCAACCCAGATTTCACTCCACCGACAAGAAAAAGGACAGATCACGAAAAACACCACTGAAGAGGCCAACAGAAGATTATCAAGGACATTATAATCTGTCATTTTTTGTACAAACGCCAGTGTTCGTCAATCGAGGTAAATTGCAGGCTAGTTGTGTATTGATCATGACGTCATGGGATATGAAAGATAAACGTCACGTCATATGAAAGATAAAAATATCTTTCATACCTTTCTTTCATAGAATATACGTATCTTACATACGTAGATATGAGAGAAATAGCATATCATTAATAGAATCAGTGTTGTTTTAAAGATGTATTTAGTATTTTTCTGTTTAAAATTGCTTAAATTCATGCTACCCTTAATATATGTTAGGTGGAATTAATTATACTCTCGCGTAAAATACTCGAATATGATTGGTCGGAAAGTATTTGAAAAAAAGCAAACAAACATATTGTTACCCTCCGATAACAGATATCACGTGGTTCAGGGTGATAGTAACTATAGACGAGTGATATTTAACAAAATAGCACATACATGAAATCCATTCGCGTACGGTTCACCGAAAACTGTTAGATGACGTCATTTTCAAAAGCTTCTTTAATAAGCACGAATAACCGCAACGATATACGAAATATCGTATGTGATGATAGTGATTGATCAAATGCTAACAAACGTAAGTTTTTCTGCCTTGCTGTTTATATAACATTCAGTATAATAAAAAAGATATTTCATGTTGCTGTGGGCAACTTTGAAATGTTTCGACCATCGATAAAACATTGTTAACCGAGGCGGGGTGAAGATTGTCAATATTACTATCAACCATATGAAATATTTATATAATGTTCATCACTGAGAGATATCACTGTGAATAGTGGAGTGAGTACATGAAAGGTGAAAATAACGAACAGTGATCAGTATCATATCTCTATAAGTAATGCAAAATAGATGGTTGAGCAAACACGGACCCTTAGTCAAACCAGAGGTGGGATCAGGTGCCTAAGAGGAGTAAGCATCCCCTTTGGACCGGTCACACCCGACGTGAGCCCTATATCCTGATTGCTGAACTAGATCGTTATCACGACCATAGAATTTGCAAAATGCTGACATCAATCGAGACTGTTGAAACCCCCGTACCATCAACTTGTTTGTCAGTAGCTTACCTCGATTTAAAAACTGACAATACGGAGAACCAGCTATTGTGTATCGAACCAGTTGAGATATATAAACACCATATGTATGTGATAATGGAATATTGCTACATAAATATGGGAAGTTGACGATGGAGATACTGAAATCATACAGATGAATTGTCAGTTTGCCGTTAATGTCTATTTTCAATAAAATATCTAAGTATGAAGCAGAAGTGGACGACTCCGTGGTATCTACATATATTTGAACAGCTATTCGTGTCCTCTGTATTGTACCCTTACTTTTATTGCAGGAGGGATTTGTCCACCCATCTTTACACCCACCGGGACACACACCGTCTCTCTTCTTACAGGGTAGTCCGTCAGCGCAGTGACCACTACAATTATTCAGGCAGTAGAGTCCATAATGTCCGTCATCACACTCTGAAATTAAACGCAACATTAATGATTCTCACTATTCTGAAACCAAATTATTAGCAATAGTCATCGAAATATACCTTGGTTACATTTCCATTCATTTGTATGTTTCCAGCCTGGTTCGCAATGGCCATTACGACATGAACCATTAACGTGCTCACATGCCTTGTTTCCCTGACAATGTCCACATGAACCAACACAGTTTGATCCGTATAATCCTTTCTCGCAGGCTACAATAAAACAATGCAAATAAGTGTAGAGCAATTCGATACAGCTTACTAATGAGATGTACATAATTATGGTATTTCAACTATTTGCAATGAAGTATTCCGAACGGTCATTCAATTATTCATTTTGTATGGCAAATGAAATACGATACTTTATTTACATAGCAAACTAATTTGATAACAGTCATTTAAAGAATCCTGCAAATATTTGTTTCATATCACAGTTTTATATTGTACAAACTTTTCTACTGGCAGAGAAGAAGCACCGATTACTCTCTTTACTAAATCTATGATCATTGATGGTGGTAATTTATTTTCATTAGATAAACGAGCCAGGATGTTTCAATTTCTTGTTGAGTTTACGTTTTGCGTTAAACGACAATTCATCTTGATTTAATTCCATTACAACTCAAATATTGAGGCTATACAGCGATCATGACTAGTACGCATACAAAGTAGAAGACTACAACTTACATAAACTATTGAAGAATTGATACAGTTTGCAATTATTATATCTTGACTCTTGGAAACAAAATATCTAACAGATGAATCAGACGTTGAATTATCGAAAAATGTCCATTGTTGTTGACATCAAAGGTGAAACTAACGAACAATAATCAATATCATAAACCCCATAATATTGTATTCCATTAGATAATATCCCATTGTATTAAGTATCTTTCATCTTTTAGAAATATTTTTATAATAACTCATGTAAAATGCTATTATCAGTTTATCTTCCGTTTGGGGTCCAACAATAATCTGTCCTTGGATCTAAATTATGTTGCCTTTTTCAAGGTCAGTTGCAAAAAGCTGTCGTCGTCATGATTTTAAATATCACTGCTATGGGGATGACACACAAGTGTACATGGCGATAAGACCACGCGACAAGTAGGAAAACTATTCCATTAGACTCGAAAGGTGTCTACAAGATATTGAAAATTGGATGTCGAGCAATCTTCTCAAACTCAACGAGGAAAATATGGAATTACTTTCTCATCAAAACCCCAATCGAAAGATGCCCATAAGCTACAAAGGGATATAACATCATAAACGGTGTAACTTCGGTTCGTAATCTTGCAGTCTTCTTTGACCTGCTCCGTATTATGGAAAGTCAACTTCCTGCTGTTATTGTCACCAAATGATGCAACTACCACGTCAGTGCCATTGGAGAAAACCGTTGCTTTATATCTACGGACGTAAAAAACTGATGGATTCTATAAGTACTGCAAGACTTGACCGGAAACAGTCTACTTTTTAAAGATAAACAAAGGGATCATGAGTCAATTTCAGAGGGTTCAAAACAACTTGACCCGCCTCATTAAAATACACAAGAAGATATATCATATCACAACTAGACCAGTTTTGGCAGTTAAGTTGTGATCGAAGTACAAAATTCTAGCGTATGCATATTCATCGCTACACGTAAATGCTCCGAATTATCTTTAGGACCTAACCTCCCGTGCAGGAACAATACTTTTCACTCCGCTCTGAAGGAAACTTGAGACTTTTACAACCACGAGTGCTTACTAAAACCTATAGTAAAAAATCAGTTTTGTTACGGAAAGTTCATGGAACAGTCTTCCTCTGCATACCTGACACTTAGAATCAGTCTTGTGTGTTCACAATCATTTGAAAACGCACTCTTATAGACTAGCTTACATGTAATTCTAATATCATTCTTTGCACTGTCATTGGGATATAGATGCTACTATTTTTTATCAAGATTATTTATTGTATCTAAATTTGTTACTCTAACACTTTTGATTGTAAGGGCTATATTTACCTTTCGTTAAAGATTTTCATTTGGTAATTTTGTTTTTAAATAATACATATTACATGTATGTAAATTCCTTTTAGTGTTTCTCCACGTTTGTAAAGCGCCTAGAGTAATATTAACAATGATAGCTTTCATTCATATGTCGATTTGATATATCCTTGTGAGCTCGAAATAAAGGACACCACAGAGTCGTCCACTTCTGCTTCATACTTAGATATTTTATTAAAAGTAGACATTAACAGTAAACTGACAACTCAACTGTATGCCAAACGGGATGATTTCAGCTACTCCATCGTCAACTTCCCATATTTATGTAGCAATATTCCATTATCACCTGCATATGGTGTTTATATATCTCAACTAATTCGAAATGCAAGGGCTTGTTCTGGGTATAGTCAGTTTTTAAATTGAGGTAAGCTACTGACAAACAAGTTGATGGTACAGGGATTTCAACAGTCTCGATTGAAGTCAGCATTTCGCAAATTCTATGGTCGTTATAACGATCTAGTTCGTCAATACGACCTCGCATAGGGTCTGACGTGTTTCATACCAATTGTTAAGCCGTTCTTGCCACACTGATTTTGACTGCGGATAACTCCATTTACCTGATCAGGATATGGGGCTCACGGCAGGTGTGACCGGTCAACAGGGGATGCTTACTCCTCCTAGGCACCTGATCTCACCTCTGGTGTGTCCAGGGGTCCGTGTTTGCCCAACTATCTATTTTGTATTGTTTGTAGGAGTTATGAGATTGATCACTGTTCCTTATCTTCACCTTGCATTCTACACTGTGTCTTATATGGCGTAAGATAAATTATCTATTATTGTTATAATCATTATCGTTATAAATTATAAACAAAAAAGTTATTTGTATTTTCAACAAAAATATAATTATTTTGAATATGACATAACATTGTGCTGTGTATATGTCATTTTTTCATTATTTCTTGGCTAGAGAGATAGTTTATTCACAGTAAAACATCACAACAAGACGAGTTCTGGTTATAGACCAAAACCGAAAAGCTATGGAGATATTAAATAAGAGTGGTTAGAGCATCGCGCTCAAAATCACACGACCTCTCATCTCTGTCGGCGCGGGTTCGAATCCCGCTCGCGCCGGTAAGTGAGAAAGTTTCCCAGTTTACTTTCGGAAGGTCGGTGGTCTTTTCCCAGGTACATTGTATCTAGGTTCTCCCTTCCACCAATAACAACTGGGCGCCACCAGATAACTGAAAAATTGTTGAGTGTGGCGGAAAACATATATATACTCGAGCTCCACATAAATCAATTTGTAGAGTTGAATGCATGACGGGGAAAATGTTATAAGATAATATCAACGATGATTTATTTTCTTTATGTTCAAAGGGAACACACATTCCAACAACATTATATTGTTGTTCAGAGATCACAGATATGATGTACTTAGTATAATAAAATTCCAAATGATTTCATTTACACACATTTGAAATCTCACGGCATCATAAAGATAATTGCATCATTTTAGATGAATGGAAGGTGGAATTGAGTAGCCGTTTACAACTTTACTTGTTATAAAATATAGAAAAAATCTGAAGAACTCGTATGTTTATGTTATACCCTTATTGCAGGCAGGGGGTTGGTAGCCTGGTTTTAAACACTGACACTGTCCACTTATTTCGTCACAACGGCCTCCACAGTCATCGCATCTGATACACTTTTCGCCGAAATGTTTTTCTGGACATCCTGTATGGTAATGATCAGAAACAAATATCATAGACAATTTTTTATGCTGAATAAAGCACGATCAGAATTGTGTATGTTATTTGAATAGAGGATGTCTACATTAATGATTCAAATCCATGAGGAAACCTTATGATGTTTTATATATCTCTCTTAAAAGGAAAATCCATAAAACAATGGGGCCAGAGATAAGGAAATTTTAATAGTTCAACCCTGGGAAAACCTTATGATTGTATATATATCTCTCTGAAGGAAGTTAGCTCCTGAGCTTCTTAGAACAACTGCGCAGAATTCTACGACTAAGTCTTTACTAGTTGAATGCGAATACTCAGGGGCGAATCAGGGAATTGTGGATAGGGGGCACAACTTTATGAGGCAGGGAATTTGCGGGCTGCCTTGAGGTCCCAAGTGAGTCCATGACAGAGACTTGGCCTGGAGGTTATAAAACTTTTTTGAGCACGTTTTCAATACTCAAACTCGAACTCTGTGCTCTAAATCGTAATCATACTCAAACGTCAAGGTTATAAAACTTTTATAAAATCATTCTAATGCTCAAATGGAGTACATGCTCAAGATTTGTCCAGTATGTTTTGAGCTTACTCAGCGTTGTACTCAAAACAAATATGGCTGAGTTTGAATATGAGTACGGTAAAAGTTTTATAACCTCCAGGCCTGGTCGGGGCCAGGGGGGGGGGGGGGCTCCTGGGTTTTATAGATTTGATAGGGCTTGAAATATGTCTCCTATATAGCCATTTTCACTATTTTCTGTTGTTTTTAATGAAGAGAAATTAATAAAATGACGCAAATCTTAAGGCTTGATGGGAAAGCAATTTAAGTTCTCCCAATAGAAGTAATTCAATAAATCAAAATATTTTGTGATTTATTTCTCCGAGAGTGAAAATAAAAATATTGCTTCCTTTCTCGTTTACAATTTTTCTAAACAATATACCATGATATACCTGAAATTGTAAATTTTTAGGGGGTGGGGGAGTGGGGCGCCGGCTGTCCCCCTTATATCCGCCATTGATACTATTGGAGCAAATATATTACACATCTATTACTGAACCCTATCAACTATTCAAATAGGGGTTGGCATTGACTATATTTTGTGGTGGAAGGATTGCTTAATCAAAAAGTTCTAAATCTGCATGTCACAGTTTATTTTTCATCGCATATACCTTATATTTTTATATTCCAATACGTATATATATATATATATATTAGTGACCAATTATTTATATATATATATATATATATATATATATATATATATATATATAATTGGTCACTAATCCCGTTGACAGGCTCCCCCTAAAATCCAGACTGATGACCTATATTTTGTCTTATGATTTTTAAGATTTTCCCTCCTCTCATACTTTACTATTGTACAGGGAAATTTTCCCATTTTAGTTTGAGATTACGAATTTTTCACTGCCTACTATTGAAACACCCCGTCGAAAATGAAAGTTGGTGACCGAATATTTTTTCATCGATATTACTTCAGGAGCATGCCTCCATTCCTTTTACAAGTAGTCAGCCCTACAAGTCTATTAAATTTTACAGCGAGTTTCAAACACTATTTTTATGGTGTTTTTTTTAATCCCATTCAATGTGGATTTTGCAGATATATTTTCAAAAGAGTTTTAAATGTTACAAAACTCAGGTTCAAACCTGTTTAAGTTAAACCCTTACCGTATATCTCCACTTCACAAATTTCAAGAAACACCCCACCGTTATTGTCTTTCTTTGTATAGAACCAAACATATCGGGCCGCTCCCCGGCAATCTATCTCTAACACGGCAGGCAGAGTTTGGTTTCCAGGATCCTGGTAACAGATGTCACTGAAGACAGATGTAATCGTGTTTGTCAGGCGGATGGAAAATCCCCGTAATCTCTCTGTATTACGTCCTGGATCTAATAGTTATAAGATTGATAAGGATTATTTTTTTTATGACAGTAAGTCCTTCTTTTAAACAGTCCTAATTGTTTTGAAAGAACGGATAAGATTCAACATGTTCTTCCTATAGAAAACATGGTATGAGTTTTTTTTATGTCACATTCACATGTTTCATACCCCCCCCCCCCTTCTCCCTAACAATAAGTTCGTGCTTTGCTCCAAAGCCGTGGTTTCATTTTGCTACACGTGTTAGTACGATATAGAACTCTCACTGCTAGATCTAGAGAGGGGTGTATCGTAGATCTAATTTGTCAGATTTTATCTGATTTTTCTTACCTTCGTATCTAAATGAAACACATGGGATGTAAACATCAAACTTTCAAGCCACCAGTATATTTTTCAGTAGCATACTTTCATTATTAGATAATATTGATTCAAATTAAGAGAAATAAAAATTACAGCGGAGTAGCTGAGACTGAAAATCTGTTCGCAAAATTGCAAAATGTCACTCCAGAATATCTTTGTGTTTAAGAAATAACGGTAAGTAATGTTCGTTCCTATTGGTATGTATAAAATCTCGAGCCTTCTACATTAAATTACACTGTAAACATACATACTGAAAATGAAATTATTCACATCTCCAGAGACTAATGGTAATAACACACAGCATCATTATTAGAACCTCTTTCTTAACAAATATGCTCTTGATTTGTATTGACAACTAGTTATTTCAGAACTTATGAAGCCCATTAAGCACGTGTATTGTAAATGAAGTTATATAGATTACTCTATAAATTCTATTTGAAGGCGCAATAATAACTGGTGATTTAACTGATTACCTACCAGTGTTTCTATACCATAGTTTAACCGATTTCAGATTGTAGATCCCTCCTAAGTCAACTCTGAGCCACGCCTCTGTTTTTCCGCCTGCTGTGTGCATGCAGTACGTGTAAGGCCTTTGTCTCCTGTCTCCGTCCACTGTCTTGTTTGGATACCCTCCCCATCCTACAGAACTACTCACAGCCTCCGTAACTCCGGGCCTCACCAACTGATCTACTCAAGAAAATAATCACTATTTCTGAGCAATAACGCTAAGTACTGTTCAAACTCATTGTTTTCAAGATTTTCTAAGATGTGAAAATGTACAAAGTAAACGTAAACTTACCGTAGGACTGTACGTAAATGAAATAGCTGACTTGGATGTACAGAAACGCGGACGACTTCATCTTTGATGACACGAAAACCACTATTCAACAAGGAAGAAGTTTGTTTATTTTCATTTGATGACACTATGTCCACTTCATAATTTTTGTGAATATCATACAATTATCTTCCTGTTTTATCGTTTTCATTCACAGGCACACTACCATAAATGATGATATTTTTCTAGCACAAATGTTCTCTCCAAAATAAATTGATTAGAATTTTTAAAGAAAATTTCTTTTATCCGAATAGATACTTTAAGACTCTAGATTGACTTGTTTCATTTCAACTTGAAAACCTCCATCATTGTTAAAACTACTTCATGATTTATCTTCTTGCTTCCTGTCTGGAGACTTGAAGAGAAATTATTTTCTCGCACACAACTGTACATTACATCTTTGATATGAATCGTCCTTTAAGATTAACTAATCACTGTACTGACCTAAGTGCTTAACTTCTCTTAAGCTTCCTAAACAAAATGTCTCATATCCGTAGATAATGAAATGTTTTTAATGGCAACACTTTTCAAACCTTAATTTTACTAATATGTATTATACAATAATCCCTCTACTGATAAGGAAGTAAAATACAGTGGATTCTTTTTGATAACTGCTATGTACAGACTAGTTGTTAAATATCCATCATACATAACAGCATCGGATAAACAAAATGTAAAGAAAGTATATATATATATATATATATATATATATATATATATATATATATACTAAAAAAAAACATTAAAACACTTTTCGAAATACTTCAGCCGTTTCACCAGCCTTCATCAGTCGTGTTTATTAAAATGTATAGCAACTAACGTTGAACAACGTATTATGACGTCACAATGTAGATACATCTGAAAGGCAACGTCATGTATCAAAATTGCGCCAAAACATCTGAAAAATTGCGAGAGCTACTGTAATAACCTTTTAAATCATACCTGTAAGTGCACTCTAACTGGTGTAAAGTAAATTCTTGCATATACATAAACATATATGTTTTTAAAAAAAAATATTTTAAATAGATAGTACACATATACTACACCCAAAATGTTCATTAAGATAGTTTATAGACAGTAATGTTCCCTTTTGTTTATACCAACTGGTATATATATATATATATATATATATATATATATATATATATATATAATATGATATACCATACAGGTATGCAAACACACGAAAATCAGCACACACAAATGCAAGATATAGCGTAAAGTAAACCATGTCACACATATAGCGGTGAGTATAACTAAGAAGCATCAGGATAAATCAACAGAAAAAACAGACATAAATGTAAAGCATTAAGAAAAACAACGTACCAAAAATGATTAAAGACTTAGCAAGTAAATAAAATAAGAAGGAGCTATACATCGGCCAGGTTAATAATATGGCAAATGTATTTTCTCTGAGTAAAAGGCACGCGATAGAGACAGATCCAAGGTACAAAAACCAAAAAATACCATATAAGTAAGTTACAGACAAGGGACCACATCGCTAAGCTGAATTACCTTGGCCCTGCTGATGTTCAGCTGTTGTGAATATTTAACATTCTGTATTCCGCTAAAAAATAGCACTGAATTATTTTCCAAACCTAATATCTAAGGGTTACTACAAAACCTTTATACAGGGTCCAAAAATCAGGTTTGAAATGTAATGGTGTACCATATAGTTGGTTGGTTAGTCGCATATTATGTAGTATTTCGTTCGATAATTTTTCACTCATATGGAGACCATTGCCGATGAAGGGCTGCACATTTAGGCTTATGTTCGACGATTACGGCCTTTGAGCAGTGAGGGGTCTGCATTGTGCGAGACTTGTGACACAGGACCTCAATTGTTGTGGTCTTATCCGAGGGACCGCCCATGTTCGCCTCTTACAAAAAGCAAGAGGTACTGAAGACTTATTCTAACTCGGACACCCTTTTGATATAGATATTAAGAAGCAACAGATAGCCTTTTACAGAAATTGTAAATTTCATGATACAAGGCTTTTGGTTCCAGAGTAGGTTCAAAATATATTAAGCTAAATTTTAACTGTGATGATTCAACAAAAGTATAAAACAAGATGTGCTCTTACAACTTCAATACCATCACAAGTACATACACTGTAGCTGCAGAACTGTAGCTCTCCGAAAAAAAAAATATACAGACTGGTCTCTCAACATAATTTTTTCGGAGAGCTACAGTTCTGCAGCTACATACACTGATGAAAGGCTTCACATAATATAATACGTGTATTAACATTAAAAGATATGACTAATTTGGACCAATTCTAGAGTCAAAACCCTGGGTTGTGAAATTCACCATTTTTTGTACATCTTTTTCTGCTATGACTTATTAGTATGCATTTTAGATTTTATACAGTATCAGCAAACTTACACATAAACACTATACACTAAGTTTGGCCACACCCTGAGGTCAACGGGGAACATGAAATTTACAATTTTGGTAGCTTTCCTGCTTTACATCTTAATGCATTTAGTTTTTCTTTACCATGTGCAGTTCTAGATGGGCGTGACAATAATTGTAAAACAGATTCTCCAATGGCTTTATATCCCTATAAAACAACAAACCATCTTATTGTTTTAGTGAATTATCTGGATACAATACATACATGTATATCTTAAAGTAAATTTCTTTCATCATTAAATTTATTATCGTTAAAAAAAAATCGTTTGCTGTTAGTAATACTTCATCACATGTTTCAAGGCTGTTTATCTTCCAAAAGATAAGGAAAAGGGCACGTGCTTCACCCCCTGTTCATTTCGGACGCTGACCTGAAAGCATTGTATAGCAGTAAGCACCCTACCATTACCATCACTGAGCTATGTAGACTTCGGGTTTTAGAGGTATTTATGGTGGGTAGAAACAAACGATGTTAAAATATTGTTTTATGTTAATATAATTCCTACCGTTCCGATAGCAGCATATCAATTCGCTTGATCGAGCGTACACATTTCTCATAGATTTCAAGGAAACAGCTTTTACTTTTGTTTTCAGTCAGCAATCGCAATGAAAGATTGACATCATAGTATCGCAACCCAAACTCACTTTTATTGAAACAATACACCAACTAGTTAGTGATATGACGATTCAAGAGTGTTATTTTCACAGTTTTCGGCGTGAAGAGGCACTGTTTTCTGGAGATGATAGTGTAGAATACATGTAATGTTGATATCATTACTGCTGATATTCTGCTTCATACTTAGATATTTTATTGAAAGTACACATTAACGACAAACTAACAACTCAACTGTATGACAAACGGGATGATTTCAGCTTCTCCATCGTCAACTTCCCTTATTTATGTAGCAATATTCCATTATCACCTGCATATGGTGTTTATATATCTCAACTGATTCGATATGCAAGAGCTTGTTCTGGGTATAGTCAGTTTTTAAATCGAGGTAAACTACTGACAAACAAGTTGATGGTACAGGGATTTCAACAGTCTCGATTGAAGTCAGCATTTCGCAAATTCTATGGTCGTTATAACGATCTAGTTCGTCAATACGACCTCGCATAGGGTCAAATGGTGTCTGACGTGTTTCATACCGATTGTTAAGCCGTTCTTGCCACACTGATTTTGACTGCGGATAACTCCGTTTACCTGATCAGGATATGGGGCTCAGGGCGGGTGTGATCGGTCAACAGGGGATGCTTACTCCTCCTAGGCACCTGATCCCACCTCTGGTGTGTCCAGGGGTCCGTGTTTGCCCAACTATCTATTTTGTATTGCTTGTAGGAGTTATGAGATTGATCACTGTTCGTTATCTTCACCTTGCATACTAGTTATTGGTAAGGGAAGTAATTACATGTCATTTAAAAGAGGTATACTATTAGTCAAACTCTATTTGTCATTTGGGAAACATTCACGTGAGTAATGATGTCTTGCAAGGAAACAATAAATCTCATCATTATTTATTTAATGTGTATGAAATAATTCCTATAGGATATACATTTGATACCGAAACTTTGAATAACACCGATATAGCGAATATAAACACATGTATAACATAATATAAAAGTCTCCACATATTCCATGGAATGCAATAATCTAAATATATCAATATACTAGAAACATGGTTACAAAACGTCATATACTATAGATGCATCGATGTATCTTCTCTTAGTTCCCGATTTGCTTCTTGAACACCGCGTTACACACATTAGCACAGAGCGATTTACACATGAATCCAGAGGTCCCGGGGCCCCCCTCTGAAAGAAAAATGTTGCATCATTTTGAAAACATTGTCATGGTTGGTAGTTTTGATTAAATGATACATTTTATGACCTTTCAATTCTAGAACATTATGTTACAAGAAATGTCCGTTAGACTGCTTGTTGACTTTACATACAAGTATAAACTACTATATATTGACCGGTCTGTCAGTCAGTCTACTCCACTTATGTATATGACCTAGAGTTTGTTTCGTGGACTGTGGATCATGAGTTCGATCCCCGCTCGCGTCATGTTCACACTACAACTAAGACGAAGGTAGTGATTGCCCCTTGACCAAACGCTCGGCATTTAGAAGAGGGAGAGTGAGAGGTCTTTCGGATGTGACCTTGAAACGAAAGTTTCGTGTTGTGGCAGCCACTGTTATGTTAGGGAACCTAAGATGGACCTGAGCGCTAAGCATAGGTTTAAATTTATGGTATTTCAACTACTGTTGGTGAGGTCTCAATATGAGTAAAAAATTCTCGAAGGGGTGTAAAACAAAGAAATAAACAAAACTTTAGTCTATCTTTCTGTATTTTACACGTGTAGAAGTACACATTTCCTTACGACAATGTGTTTTTTATTTTTATCATGTGAACTCATTATGTGTATTTTTGAAAATCAATTCATATATTTTACATTTTGCATATCTTATGTTCTACGTATCTTACAATCGAGATACATATTGTACTTCATGGATGAAGTCATCATTACAGTGAAAGGTGAAATATGTTTTATCTACAGAGGACTTATACCATGTCATGATGTCAATGTTCCCGAAACAAAAATCAGACGTAATAATTCTTCCTTGAACAGGGAAATACCAACTATTTTTATCATGATTTCTAAAAAAAAAAAAATGGCACCAACCTGTGTCACACTTCCTCTCCTGATATCCGGGTTTACATGAGCCAGGACAGGTTCCGTTGATGTGGTTACACGGTTCGTTGTCTGCACAATAACCACACATTTCCATGCAAGCTCTCCCATAAAATCCATGACTGCATTCTAAAGATTACATTTATCAACTTTGGAGAATATTGGTATATTTTATGAATATGAACCATTGTTAATCAAACAATTAAAATGAATCATTATTATTTAAACAATTAAAATGATCATATACCAAAACAATCTGATCTCTCAAAAAACACAACTAATCAGATTGATACGAACATATTCTATGCTTCCATTGTTTATAAACAAACTGTATGAAAAAAACCATAAAATCAACTAGACACTTTATTCCTTTGATTGATCTATAAAGATGGAATAGAGATAGTTTACCTCTTACTCTTAAGAAAGGACAGAGAAAATTATAGCTACACGCACGTGGAGAAAAGTCACATAATCCTAAAGCCAATCCATTTCTTATTTCGCATCCTAAGATTCTAAACTTCTATGGATTAATTCCGAGATTATACACTTACCTTGATTTACCCTGAGATTATACACTAACGAGGGTTTACTCTGAGATTATAAACTTTAGTGGATTAACTCACCCTAGTTTTACACTGAATGGCTCCCTACGATATCGATTGGAAATTATTTAGAATGTATAATAAAGAGTAATATCGATCATAGTTGATGGTACAATACAAATTACGGTATGGCTGATATCATGGAATATATTGTTTTGTACAACAGAAAATGTGCATGTCTGGAATTATCAACCGCTCACATGAAAGGTAAAGAGAGCGAGCAGTGATCAATCTCATAACACCTATAAACAATACAGATTGGAGAGTTGGGCAAACATGGACCACTGAATTTACCAGAAGTGGGATAAGGTGCCTAGGAGGAGTAAGCATCCCCTGTCAACCGGTGTTGTACAGTAGCCTTTTCCCGGCAAAATGACTATATAGTAAATCTACTCTCTTTTCTTTCCGGTTACGTTTACGGCGGACCATTCCCATACATATTATTTCTATTCTGAAATTAATCCTTTTCTGGCTATTCATTTCTTTTATATCCTAAATGGAGAGTTATTTCCGACTTCCCTTGATTGGGATTTCTGAAAATATATATTATTCAACAAACATTTCATTGAGTCGAATGTTATGTAAATCAACCATATATTTATAATGTAAAATCAGAATAGTCCGTGCTTGTAAAACAGCACCTACATATATGTACTTAGGTAACTCAGAATTTGTTAGTTAAACAGATAAGTATATATCGTACGGGGAATCAAAATTGTCTCTCACCATTTGATTAACACAAAAACGTTTTCATACAGATAGTGGAGTAAAACTTAAATTCGACAACTGTCCATTTGTCTACCCCTGATCCCAAATTTCCGCTACTAAGCATCAACACAATTTCTCGATAGACATGATTCTAAACACCTCATCAAAGGAAAGTAATATTTTTCCATTAAATTAGAGGTGAACTCATTTTCTCCCTAGACATGGTTCTAAACACCTCATCAAGGGAAAGTGGGATTTTTCAATTAAATTGGAGGTTTTTGAGAGGAACTCCCCCAACTGTTCTAAGGTCATTGGTGGATTAACAGATGTGAACATGTTATCGATATAATCGTAACTATTCCAGTTGGTGCAATTGCCAGCTGTACCGCCGTGAGACATATATCCTGAAATATCCGGTAATGAAAACAAAATGATAAGAAATACTCACTATACCACATAAATTGTACTCCTGTCTATGAACTTATCTCACTACAAGACTGGTATCAAATTATCACCATTAGCTTGACTTTTAAATGAAAATAGGGGTGGTTCTAACATTTAGTTTGACATTGAAAAAAGAACTCTGAGTCCACGCATATAATTGTAGCTGCTTTTACTAAAACGGTATTACCGTGAACATGAATAGGGACAACATTGTTTTGTTTTGATGGCAAGTTGAAAGTGAGTATTGTTTTACAGTGCTAATATCGATAATACAAAAATGTGAATTAGTTCAGGTGTAATTGTTACAAAAAAACCTCGATAAAAGGAGCATTTCAATTAAGAAAAGAAGTTACAGGAAAAGCGTATTAAATCTACTTGAGATGCTACTTCAGAATGACCTACTTTCGTTGCAATAAGAATTTGTACATCCATTCACACAACCTCCAGGGCAAAAACCGTCTGTTTTACTACACGGTAATCCATGAGCGCAGTACCCACTCCAAATCACCACACAATTATATCCAAAAGTTCCGTCATCGCACTCTGAAATCAAAGTCACATTTACATGTATACTGAAAAGGCAAAGGTTGTTGAGATGCATAATTGAAGAGACGTTGATCACCAAATATTGTATGTTATATATTTTGTTGTGGAGAAGCATTCTCTCACAAGAGGGCGCGTTACGCAAGCTTCACATACACCTCTGTCAACGCTTGGAATCACGTGACAATATAATCACATGATATAAACAATAATTCTCGGTTTCCTTTCCGTTTAAAAGTTCTGATAACAGGTGATGATATCAGGCTCTTTTCATAGCCCACTGGTACTTTAATCAGTACATATTTACTGTTTAACTGTTTGTCTCTTATTTAACAAGTTTTATCGTATTTTTACAGCCTTTGTTTACTTTTGATTTTATGTTTACATTCAAATCTTCACCACGTGGATGTCCTACATTGATACGCATATTACGACGTAGTTCCAGAAAAGGCCTTTTTTTAACAATTTACAGTAAGAATCAATTTAATTGCACCAAAAACATTTCATAGTATGACTAAATATTTAGTCGAAAACATAAATGTTGAATATTAAAAACTTTTACAAGATTTATGTAAAAAACCGTTGACTGAGGTGTAGTGCGAGGAGCGCACGGAACTCTGGGTAGAGAATAGTGGAGCTGACACACCGTAAAAAGTCACATTCCAGAACAGGTCTCCAATGGTATGAATATATATAAAGATCTTAATAACTCAAAATGTGCGACACATCACGAACAGCTGTTATTGTCTTTAACTAAGTAAAACATGAAAATACGACAATAAGAAGGCATAACCCATAATTCTGTTTGATGAAGAATTTTCAGCCAATGCACTGATTTGTTTTCTTATAGTTTCTATCAAATATCGTAAATGAAGACAATTTTGTATTGGGTAAAAATGAAGGTTTTCCTAAGTAGTGTGCATCTATAATACAATAATGTGAAATATTTCAGGTTTAATTGATAAAAATAAAGCCTTGACCTACTTTTGTTGCAATAAGAATTTGTCCATCCATTCATACAACCCACGGAAAACAACCCGCCTCTTTTACTACACGGTAATTCATTAGCGCAATGACCACTGCAAGTTATCATACAACTTTATCCGAGAATCCCGTCATCGCTGAAATCAAAGTTACATTGATGCTGAAGAGAAAATTTGTTGATATACACATTTGTATAAACGTTGATTACCAAATTTTGTATATTGTCAATTTTTTTGTATAGAAGCTGATACTAGATTAAGGTAATTCCACCCTTTTAGAATTATAGCTTCAATCTTATATTTGATTGTCGATTCTTCAAATAATATATCTTAGTAACAAATAAAAGTGATGAAATAAGTGTGTTGCGGTAGCAATATCTTTTTATCGATTAGCATAATATGGCTGTTATCAACGTCAGAAAATTGCAATTTTCATTAAACAGCATTATCAAAATTTCACAAAAACTGGTTGTAACGGTACAATAGTATTCACAACAATTTCATGAAACTGTTTATTTAAATTTTATTCAATGTTTTGGTTTTTTTTTTTTTTTTTTTTTGAAAAAAAAGGAAATTTATCGCATAATGGACTTGATAAATAATTTAATGAAAACAGAGTTATTGTCCTTGGATTCAATATTTTGAAACATATGATTATAACCTAGACTTTAAATTTTTTTTATGGTTAACAAGATGTTTTTACAATGACCATTGACAAAGACTCTGACAAACATACGTTTCTGTCATGCATAGCTAAGTACTTCGTTACTAGCTTGCAAATGCGGTTGTATATTTAATTGCCGTGATAAAATTTAGAAATTCATTTCAAAATTAAGGATTATCTCCCTCACGCATAGCTCTTATCCCTGGACGAAATTGACTCCACTTTGTTGGCACACTCTTTTTCCCTATAATAGCTCTAAAACTTCATTGTTGTTTCCGATTTCAAACATTTCGGTTGAGCATCTCTGAAGAGACATTATTTGTCTAAATGTGCATCTGGTGCATCAAATTTTGTACCGTATAAGTTTTATATCATTGAATTTGTCAAAATTTTGTGACGTCACAGGAAGGTGGAATACCTAAACACTCACATTCCTGAACATACCTTCAACAGCATGAATACGCTTAAAGAATTCGACAGGTCAAAATGTGCGGCACATCATTAACAGCTGGCAATGCCTCTAGCTGAGTAAAAACATGGAACAGGACGTGAAAAAACACAACTCCAAATTTTGTTTCATGAAGGGTAAAAACAAAAATAATGACTTGTTTTCATAGTTTCCTTTAAATTTCGTAAATTCAACTAGCACATTTTTGGGCTTAAAATAACAATTTCCCCATTTTGTGTTGAATAGGTATCAGAATGGTGTATCTGTAACTTCCCTAAAACGTTTCATTTAAATTAAGGCAATTTGTTATCTAATAGAGTATCTTCACCATAGTTTCCATCATATGCATGAACAATTCCCCGTGACATGCATATACATTGTAGAAAAGAATTACTAATTAATCTCAGGGATCTCCTGTAGTCTTATACAATTCATACAATAAAATTTCAAGGACATTCCACAGGTATAAAGATTATATAGGCCTTTCCGAAGACGTGAGTTATCTCTCTTTGTATTCTTACATTTTGTGTCAATATGACAACTTCCGGGTAGTAACACACTCAGACTGCGCATATATTATAAGAGTTATATTAGTATGGGTGTTGTTCAAAATCGTAAACAGTTGAAATCATTTGTACGAGAGAGTAAGAAAATGTTAATGGAAACAAAAACGAATTTCTTGATCGAGTCGGCTGTGATTTTTCGGGGTGGGGGTGGTTGTGGTTAAAAACTGAATTGGAAATCACGCAGACATTCACTTGTTTACAAATGTCTCCAATAACGACTGACATAATTATTGTGTATGAAATCAGAACAGAACTTCTGATTCTCAAGAGATGATGGCATCTCATCAACTCAAAGCTCGGGTTTTTACGAGGATCGACACGTGCAAAGATCTTGCATAACATGCCCCCCCCCTTTTTCCAAAATAAAAAAAACAAACAAAAATCAATTAAATTAGGAAATCAACGCTCTCATTGTTTTATCAGGGCTAAAATTATTCCACCACTACCAATCGATTCTTTCAAAAATAAACCAGATTGCAATGTTTGGGTAACTTTCTCGAAAGTACCTGGACATGTTCATTCTGTGTGCAAATCATTTGTACACTGCACTATGAGGCTGGAATTGTTTTAAAATATCAACTGATATGTTTAAAATGCAGAAAAATAGGTAATTAAATATTTTTTTAAAAATTAATTTTATTCAATATTGCTCGATTGATATAAATTATTTTTCATAGACCTGTGTGATCCCGAGGGGGGTGGGGCTGTTGCCATATTCTCAAATGTACTCTTTGGGGGAAGGTAAGTTTAACCCCCAATAGAATGCTTTTGACGTCTCTCTATCTTCCCTCTTTTATTCGTTTTAGCCCCCTTGAAATGTAAGTGATTATATATACGTATCGGTCATAACAGAAATTGCAATGACAGATTTAGATCCCCCTTTTCGCCACAAATTTACAAAATAATTTGAGTAAAACTCCAAATATTTTATCCCAAATGGCTGTATTTACAGATGCACACTCTTGCCAACTATAAATTCAGGGCGTTCAATTACTAGTATAAGTTATTTTATTTTCAAAACAATTGTAAGTGTAAATGTTAGTTTAAAGATGGTTTCTGACGACTAATTATTTATGGTTATACTTGTATTTGAAACTGTATAAAGTTTGTGAGTAGTCAGCTGGAAATCTGTCAGTGGACTCTCACTTACAAGTACAGGCTGGGATAAATTTTATACTCGCCAATCAAAGAGATGGACTTTTTCAAAATCCAGAGGCGTCAGTCCGACATACCTAGACGTACATCGTGGCAGAACTTTTATCGCTTAATGTACTACATTGATATTGAACAAGTAACTTCTGATATTTTACTATAAGTCTGACTGTATAGAAACACGGGTTAAAGATCCTGAGGCCTGAGGAAATGTATGCAATATATAATATATACTAATTTCAGTCATAAAACACGTGAAATCCTAGAAAGTGGGAGGGGGAAGGGTAGTTAGAATAATCTAACTGCGTCTCATGACAGGCCCGCCGTAGGAAATTACATCACTTTAACAATAGAACATTCTATCGGGTCGGGGAGGGGGGGGGTCCTCCTCTATTTACAACATTAATTTTCTATTATTTTTACATGCAAAGTTGGTTATTTTCACGTGTACGAAGTAAACTTATGCATTGTGATTTTTTTTATATTAACGTTAACATATTTGTTGGCGTGATTACTGTAAAATTATACAGCAATATATTTGTAGCCTTCTGCAATGTTGATAATGACGCTTCTCGAATATAATACCCGGAAGTCTTACACTACTCTTATGCAAGCGTACTACGTCCCGGATTAAGGAAAGATAACTCATGTTTTCGGATTGTCCTATAATTGACACAATAAAATTACCTTAATATTCTTCATTTATAAAATCAATACAATAAAATACTGCTGATGCTTTACAGTAATGAAATTGAAACGATACAATTCCGGCAATAGTATGGGATTTCAGAATGCAATTTGCAATTAACTATTCGCAATTCAATAGGGAATTACATTCAAGAACTTAGGTCGCTATTCAAAATTGTATATGTATTGAAAAGACAACAAGATAGGGTGTTAGTGGTCAACTAACACTACTGTGAGAAAAGTATGATAGTACTATATCTGGTTATGGAGATCCGCCCTCCAACTTTTTTATTCATCATTCATTATTTCTTATGAATAAACATCGGGTTCGGAAACATCGAAGGTGGTACGATATTAGTGGTCAGCTATAACTACTGTGAAAAAAGTGATGGTACTCTCTCCGATTGTGAATATCCGCCCTCCACTGTTTTTATCTATAATACATAACACCTATTGAATAAACGTCGGGTTCAGAAACATTGAATACCTCTACCCAGGGCCTGATATGCTTAGGGCAAGGTGTCAACCACCACCACTATGAAGAAATGGTAATGATTTTCATTCTGATTGTGGGGAACCGCTCCTCCAAGTTTTACTGATAATACATTACACTGAGTAATTACATATCGGCTTCAGAAACATCGAAGACCCCTGTCCCATGGCCTGAAATGTTGAGGGTAGAGTGTTTAGTAGTCAATTCCCTCCAGTACAAAATATGGTGATGTATTCTCTCTAGTTTTGGAGAGCTGTTCCTCCAAATTTTATTCTCAAAATTCCAGGTCCAGGGTAGGGGTCTTCATTGTTTCCGAATCCGATGTCTGTTCGCTATGTGTAATGCATTATGAATGAAACTGAATGAGCTAACCTTTATAACCAGTAAATGGAACTCTTTTTCACGGTGGGGTGAGTTGACCACTAATATCTTACCCTCTAATGTTTCAGACCCGGAGTAAATCAGAATGAGATAAGATACATGTCGACATAGAGAAGTTACATGTATACATAAATGACTCATGCCGACATAAAATTCAGCAATGATAATTTGAAGGAATACATGGATTTTTTATCCAACATCTTGTATGCTGGTACTCAATAATTGCCAGGATTTTTAAATATTTCTTATACGATGATATTTAATTTCAAAGTGGTACATGCTGACATGCTTGGAATTCACGTTGACATACGACAAGAATTAAGTATATATAAATGCTACAAGTATTATCAAAATTCATTTCATAAACTGGTATTAGATACCATCATCAAATTTTTAACACCAACATGTGAAACTGTATTAATCACATCAAAATTATACATAAATGACATTTTCAAGTGCATTTAGCATACGTTTTGCCATAACAATGCATTAGCTTCAAAATCCAATGATTAATTATCAACTTTTAGCAGTTACTTTTCAAAAAGGATACTTAACACACTATTAATATTTTGTAATTGTCTTCACATCTTGTAATCCTACCTATAATTGATATCATTTCTACACTGCAATATGATGATATCTTATCCGAATCAAAACCAAAACCAGTCACTTGGGATTACAAAGTAGAATCCCCAGGAAGCAAGTGGACTTTCTGGAGGGATAACATGTTCTATTAGAGCAAATTTGCTCTTTGACCATTTTAATTATGTGGTAGTACAAATCTATTCTTATTCATTTCTTATGTATTTATTCATTTTTCGTTTGATTATATTTTTGAAAAGTTTAATACATTTTGGATTGAATAGGACTTCTACTGCGCATCGGATTGAATTGGTTTTCTTATGTGCATTGAATTGAGTTGATATTTTTGTAGCATTAAATTTCATTTGTCATTAAGTATTACCCAATAGTCACGAGTCACCTTTAACTATAAGTTACCGTTCAAATGGAGTAAATGAAAGAACTGTGCATCTATACTTCGAACATCTAGCTGTCCAGCTTCTACAGGTGCATTTTGGGGTACCTAAGAATCATATTTACTTAGGTCTTATTTTTCTATCATCAATGTATGCCGTATTATTGGTAACTTATTGTCAACAGTTTATCTAAATTATGAACTTGTACTTTTTGTGTAATACAATTGTTATTTGTTTTGAGTATAGGTCAATACCTTACACATTTCTACAAAAATAAATCAACATAAAGCCGAATCAAGACCTTTTCCTTGCAGCTCGGTTACAATTACATTGACCATAATTTGGTAGTTACCGCAGATCTAGACCTGTCTACGTTGACAACTAAACCTCTTGTGCAGTGTCAAGTGGTAGAAAAAGATTACCCATCTGGTAAACAAACACACATATGAACAAAACAATTTCAATCTCTGGACATAAACTTTGAAAATGAATCTTCATACACATTTAAGATAAGAATGTTTATACAATAATGGTGAATTTACACATTAAATAAAAATAATAAAATAATTAAATGTGTTCACAATACCAAGGTAACATATTATGTATACTCGCATTCTATACAGAAACAAATGAATGAAAAAATACAGACAAATGTGAAATCATCCAGTATACAATTGAAATATGTCCATGTGCTACATGTACAACGCTCGTCAGAGTCACGTTGCCTATGCTGTACTTCAGAAATATGCTACCCTTTTTCATCTCTTGACAAATTTAAAACCCTATATAATGTCACCAACCCAACCCCATAGGGACACAGTGCATATATCCACATACTAGGGCAATTTGTCAATGTAAATTTGACTACCATGGCCCTGTTGATCTGAAGAGAAAAAAGTTAAACATTTTCCTCTATATTCATCAAATGAAATTCGATCCACTCTAATGAAAATTTCCAAGAAAAAAGTTGAATTCAAACAACTTGCAAACATTCACATATTCATATGATTTAAAGAGGTCCTGCTTCTCTTCCAAAAAATATCCTAAACCTATTTCTCTATCAATTCAAATATAAATGTGCACGATGGATGCTTGCCTAAAAATATAACTAAGCATGGTTCGGCTGATCTTGATAAGAAAGGTTTATTAAAAAAGAGTCCTCATTCATTGCAATGTAAAAACTACAGCCCCCCCCCCTTATCTTTCTGAGTCATGGTCTTAATAAATTGTAATCTAAAAGTCTAAAAAAGAAAAGAAAAACTTATATATTTCGACTCCTGGTGGATTTTTTCACCAAAGCTGGGATTCTTCAGAAGAGCTCATGTTTTTCAATTACATTACCAAAAACACATGATTTCAATGAGTGTACTAAAGGATACCACAGAAAGGAATTCATAGTATGGAGCACCTCCCTCCCCAGATATGCTTCCTCGTTTATCAACACAAATGATGTATGAACTTATTACCACATTATAAGTTATTGTAAACAATAGTGACACACAGTGATCAGCCTCACTCTCTCTATAAGGTATACAAAATAGAGAGTTGGGCAAGCACGGACCCTGGGTATACCAGAGTTGGAACAAGGTGTCTAGGAGGAGTAACATTCCCTGCTGGTCATTCACATTTGCCATTACCCCATAGCTTGATTAGGTAAACGGAGTGATCCGTATAAAAACAAGTGCGTAAAGAACGGTCTAAAATCGGTAAAGAATACGTCAGACAACAATTAAACGAATGGCAGGTTGTATTGTCAAACATGATCGTTATAACCACCATAGAATTTGCGAAATGGTGACTTTAAACGAGACTGTTGAAAACCCTGTAACATTAACTTGTTTGTCTCGATTTAAAACCCGATCATAAACAGAACAAGCCCTTGCGTATCTAACCATTGCTGATAAATCTAAATACCACTTGCAGGTGATAATGGAATATTGTTACATATGTATGGGAAATTGACGATGAAGAAGCTACATGTAAAATCATCAAGTTTGTCAAAATGTCGACTTGTTAGTTTGCTGTTAATATCTACATAAAAAAATATCACACGCGATCACAATCGCATCCTATTGCAACATAGTGCATCGGTTCGTGTTTAATGTAACGTGCCGTGTACGAACGTATTTGCACGTACATGATCTTCCCAAATCGGAAATTCAGATCTTGATTATTGAATAAGGTCGAGGTCCAATCGTGAACTTGATCTGGACAATCGAGACAATCTTATCAGAACGTATGTGATCGTATCGTATGTCAACGGGTGTTCAGATCATGACACATCGTGACAACAGAAATGTATCTAGTGATCCGACGGAATCAGAATGGATTAACTCGCATCATCTCGAATGAAAACCTGCGATTCCAGACAAGTTCTGCAATTATCTACAAATGGTCGATCGTGGCGCTCGTAAGTGATTATCGACTAAAGAGGGATTAATAAATCCTATGCAAGCACCCGAACTGCAGGGAAACACAAATTCAGTATGCTTGTGGGTATTTGAAATAAAAAGTAACTGGAAGAAAAATCGAGATTCATTAACTATCAATGGTGTTGAGAAGGTAAATTATTTATTATCATTAGTTTGAAATATATGTATGCATGCGCCCTGTGTCCATCGAAGCATTCAACAAAATACTGAATATACTTCCATAAAAAAGAGCCCATATCTTGGAAATAGCATATTTCCTCGGATCTCTAAATGTGATTTTTTCATAACTTTGTTGATGTTAATGTAGTTCTGGAAAGTCAAATTTTCCCTTCCTAACATCTGTATACTGTCTCAGAGTACCGATTCCGTGTTGATTCATTCAGATTATGTTTGACATTACATAACTTTCTGATTTCAGCCATGAAATTCTGTAAAAAAATTTCGTTACTTAATCTTCTCCGAACGCTTCAAAAATATATAGTTTGCAATGGGTTGACGTAGTCAGTCACATATAACATCATGGTATATGTTCTCAACACGCTACAGTTACTATTTGGTATCGCTAATATTGAATAAAAGCAAAAACCATTATCAAAGATCCCGTTAACGTGTAAAACAAGTTGAAACATCATGAAAATGAAAGCCAATACTTGACATTCTCAAGTAACTTGTTATAGGAACAAATCAAAAATACGTTACATGAGTATCACTTTTCAAAAAAAACATCGCTTTATCATAATCTTCACATATGATACAATTGCACGTGCCATCGTCGTCGATTAGACTGCCTAGATGCTAATATACATTCAGTGTTATTTTGATATATGAACAAAGAAATCCAGGCCTACATTTCCTAAACTAGTTCGGTATACTGGGGAGTATTTGAAAATGTAAAACAAGAAACATCATGAAAATTAAAACCAATATTTACATTCCAATGCAAAATATTACAAAAGCAACACAAAATAAGTATGTTGCCAAAAATACCTTGCATGCATACCACTTTCAATTATACATCATTGAATTATGAGCTTTACGTGCGAGACAACAGCACACTCTATAGAATTCGAGGAGACTGCTCAGATACTAGTATACTTTTTGTGTCTTTTGATCTATCAATATAGAAATTCAGATCCAATTCTTCTAAACAGCTTCGGTATACACGTGCTGGTTAAGTTCTTCGTATGTGTTTGGTTTGTCGAGGTCTCCGAGTTCTGCATATGGAGATCTAACCCTGGTATAAATGAACATATAAACTAAAATTCTAGATTTGTTTATGCTATAAAAAACATCATAGAGTAGCAAGGTATCACATAATTAGTGAATGAAAATAGTACATACTGATATTCGCTGTTTGTTGTGTCTGAAAATGAAGAAATTTCGTTATCGTATTTCACAGTTATAATGTTTGATTGTCTCGTGAAAGATAACGAACAGTGATTAATCTCATCAATCCCATAAGTAATACAAAATAGAGAGTTGGGCAAACACGGACCCCTGGACACACCAAGTGGGATCAGGTGCCTAGGAGGAGTAAGCATCCCCTTGTCGACCGGTAACACCCAACGTGAGCCTTATATCTTGATCATCAGTGTGCCACGAACGGTCTAACAATCAGTATGAAACACGACAGACAATATTTGCGCAATTCGTGCCCGTGGAAATTCCAACATAATGTTAGAGGACCTGACCACTGAAGACCACGAAGATATTGTCAATGAGAAGCTCTAACATATTTTTTATTTCAAGTTTAGAGTGTTTGAGCGTGGAATCAGAGTAGTGTTTACCATAATTTTTTTTAAATGACTGATCACTAGATATGAATATTTCCGTTTTCCAGTTTTGTTGAAGAAGCAACTGTATATGATGTCAACAAGTTTAATATTTAATTCATCGTGAAAAATGGTCGTGTAAAGTGTTGAAAAGTCATAAGTTTTGATGTTGTTCTGAGAAAGGTTTAGCGATTTCACGTTAACTAAACGTTCATTAGTATTTTTAGAATCCGCATTTGATTTACACCAGTTCTGGGATATGTAGTCGCATAGTACAAGTTTCTCCTTCCCAGCTGTTAATATTTTCGAATCCAGCGATGTATCTTTGTTTGTAAGGATTTTCATGAAGTTTACGAATCCAGTATAGGTACAGTAACTTATATTCATTCAACCTACCGACTGGGATACGAAATGTGCCTAAGACTGAAGCATGGTTTCGAAAAATTTCACCTTTTGAAAGGGCAGTTGGAGTATAATTACGATTACAAAAAGTAGAGGTAATGCCGAGTACGTTTAAAATTCAGTTGTAATAATCGAGGGCAATTTACAGTACTATCAGTTGTAAAAGTTAAAACAAGTAAACTAATAGTGGGGCCTACACTGGGGACGGTTGGGGCCACATTCATCTCACTTCAGTGAGGGGATGTTACAGTCTGATGCATGTTAGGGGCTTATGTCCAACACGATAATCTACATACCAGGTAGATCTGCAGGAAACAGGGTGAGAAGGGCGGGTCTCGCTTCCCTCCTTAGAATGCAGGCGTCCGGTCAGGTCTGGGCACTGAATGTTTTACTCGGGCCCCCCGGTGTACCCCTTACAAGTTAAGTTAAACTGGTTCACTGGGCGACTCCCCAGTTACCCCACAAAGTGTTTCACATGCGGCCGATATTGTCCATTTTAATATATCTCGAATGTACCATTGCTGTTATATCAAAAAAATTGGTAAACGTTGCTTCTGTCTTTCATTCACTGCAATGAGTCAGAGACCTGTTATTACTGCCAGTTTTTTTGGAGTTTATCTCTAAGTCGGATTGCGATTACAAAAAGTAGATTTAATACCAAGTGCGTTTAAAATACGGTTGTAATAATGAGCCTTACAAAGATAATGTTATCACAAGCTTTGTCAGCTGGAACCAAACCATATTTCCCATTTAACATATCTAAATCTTTTATCACGTCTGGTTTACTAAACTCAGAAGGGTAGATGGTAGATACTTTTGTTCTAATATGTTCTAATATACTTTAAATCCATTCTGACAATGAATCAAATTCGCCTTTTTCAGATATAGTCTATCGTCTGGCATAATCTTCGACATAATTCATAATAGAGGTGAAGTAATAGTAACGTAATTATACAACAAACAAGTGTGTTATGGAATAACTACAAAATATTAGTATGGAATGAAAATCAATGATATCAGAATTACAATGTATAATACAATGAAATATTTTAAAGAAATAGTTAAAAGTCTTAATTTTTACGAATAGTTATAACATATTCAGAAATAATAATATCCTGTATCCTATATTTTTAAAGAAAGTGCCAAAAGTGACAAGATAACGTATTACAGGTGCTGATAACGACGTCATTGTAGAAAATATTCTACAGGTTGAAAATCAACTGTTTCATCTGATTTTTACGAATGCATACATGTATATTGATTACACATATACTAGATTATTTGGAAATAGTTAAGAGCAATTTAAAGATATTTTATGTTCGTTTCTATGTAATCAAACAAGAGGCCCACAAATATTATTGATAATCAGGGTATTTGTTAACATCATCACTATCCCCAATGACTATGACATTTGTTTTCCTATTTCGCATACTTAGCTAACTACTTATATTCAGTAGCAGCATAAAGGAAGACGTGCTTATAAAACGTAATACTTTACAGAATATAATCTATGAATTACATGTATGGCTATTTAGACCCGTTCTAGAGTCAAAATCCCGGGATTGCAATATTCACAGAGGTACACACCTTTTTTCTGTTCTCTAGATATGCTTTTGGTTTTTCTTCGGTATCAAGAAAAAATAAATAAGCATTTCAGATGGAAAAGATAATAACCACTATGATACTATTGGACCCACACTGGAACTAATAATATATATTGCTGGAATAATAAAATTTACAATTTTAATGAAAGACAATTTGCTCCTTTGATTGATTGATTGAATATTGTTCAACGTCCCTCTTGAAAATGTTTCACTCATCTAGGGACTGCCGGTAAAGGGCTGCAAAATTTCGGCATGTGCTCAGCACTTCTGACCTTTGAGGAGGGAGGGATCTTTATCGTCCATACCTACTGTGACACGTTACCTCGCCTTCTACGACAAGCAAGGGGTACTGAGGACCTATGCTCCTTTGAAATATATATGATTTGTTTCAATTTAGTATCAATAGCATTAAAGAATATGTAAGACTCTAAAGTGCGATGGTCGCTCCAAAGTGCGATGGTTTGTTAACATTACGGACGCCAAAGTACGATGGTCACGCCAAAGTCCGATGGTGCGTAGTTCAGTAATGTTTGTGACGTCACGTTATTGTGACGTCATTCTTAACGTCTTTCAAAATGAAACCGAATAAATGCAACACGGACGACAGCAACAGCAAGGTTTACACTGTTGATGATAGTGAGAACGGCAAAATACATTTGTTGTCGAACTATCTACTTCGCCCAAACATTCTTTAATTCATGATAATTTATTACTTGTGACGTACAAATAATAAAATCCTGGGGAAATGCGATAATGCAAAACATTCTTCACGATTTCGCGCTGGAAAAGTCTGTGTTTATCAACACAACTAGATGGTAACGAAATAAGTTGAACTTCTTATTTTTAAGCATGAATTTTGCACTGATATTTTAGTGAGACAACACACGGTTGGTACAGTCTGTACCAAAACACTGTGTCGTTAACAAAAACCAATGGATTTCGGCGTGTCACACCATCGCACTTTGGCGTGTCAGACCATCGCACTTAGGCGCATGAGTGTGGACAATCGCACTTTGGCGTGTCACACCATCGGGGTTTGGCGCAGACCATCGGGGTTTGGCGTGACCATCGCACTTTGGGGTCCCATCGCACTTTGGAGTCTTACAAATATGCTACAATATATATAAATTTTACGCAATATATGCCAAGTTTATCCCTGCTCTGAAGCCAAAACTGTTACATGTACCCCTCGGATTATGAAATTCTCAATTTTGGTAGAAGCTTCCCTGTTCCACATGAAAAGGTATATAGTTTGTCTTAAAGGTGTGTTGTTGCAGAAACCAAGCTTTGTGAAAAGTGATTAATTTATGTCCTATCCCAAGGGCCAAAGGGGTGCAGGAGTCCTACAATTTACGATTTCTGTCCCACTTGTTCCCGAGACTAGTTCATACTAAATTTGAAAAGAATTGAAATTGTAGTTAATTTTTCAATTGTAAACACATTTCAGACGACGGACAGAGACCAATTATAATATAAAGACAACGCTTAAGAAACCTCATGTATGAGTACGTGCATACTAGTGATGTGTCCCTTGACAATTTAAATAACTACATGTATGTCAAAATCCAAACAATTTCATTGAATTCCAACATACTCCTGTTTCAACAGATTTGTGTTGTTTTTCTTGTAAATTGGAAACTTGGGGTTTTAAGGAATGCAATTGACATTGATATTGCATGAAATCTATTATCAGAAAAAGATTATGTAAGGAGTAGCAATTTACAGTTTTTAGTTTTATACGATGTTACTGGTACATATATGTCTTCCCTTAGAGAGGCATCTAATCTTGTGAAAGAATGTGGATGTGTGTATCATTCAATAATCACGTGCTTAAGAAATCATTGATTTTCATCAAATCAATACCAAAGTTTCTTTGAGCTATTTATCACTAATCAAATCGTTGCTGTGCAAAGTTGTACACCGGGTATTTGAACTCAAAGTATATCCATCGACTCCATTTTAAACCTAAAAATTACTGCATGAGCAATATATATATATACCATTCAGGCACGTCACAACAGATGTATATCAAGCATAATCACTTTATGGTTATTGTATCTGGTTCATAATTGGATTTCTATTGAACATACATCTTGACTACCTATATCTATGTAACAATATTTCATTGTCACATGTCACATTGTCTCTCAAACGATATGACCCGCTTTTAAAATTGAAGTAAGCTACAGACTCGTTGAATGTCAGCATTTTGCGAATTCAATAATCTTTTTCTAAATACAGTCTGGCAGTGGGTCAAATGTTGGCTGACGTGGATTATACCAATTGTTAAACTGTTCTTTAGACACTGGTTTTGACTATAGATTTATGAAATGGATCACTGTTCGATATCTTCACCTTAGATATTCACACGGTGACACACTCATCATTATATATTCATTATGAATTTACCTGGAAGTTCATGCGCCGTCGTTTGGCTACTAGAATTTTCTTTTACTCTGAAACAAGAAGAAAATTACCGTGATATACCCGCTTAGTGGCAAATTTACCGAACAAGTACACTTTCCAATAATAACAATGAAACAACATATTCACCCCCGTTTTGTGTTCTGGGCTGAAATAAAAGAAAATATATCCAGATTAATAAAACTTCGACTCTTCAAAATGTATCCGTTATCTTATGCAAAGGCAATATAAGCCACAAATTAATTTAAGAAAGAAATATAATCTAATTATTATGGTCTAAAAGTAACTTATGATTCTAGATATTTGATGACATAAAAGATTATTTGAATTCTCGTCACGGTTTTGACATATACTATTCTGCTCTCCAATAGATTAATTACGAAGCGCCTGTCTTTATTGTTGCAAATTGATTTACTTACACTGGTTTCTTTTCCACAACAGGAAGTTTATGATGCTTCCGGTAAGAACAATGATAACAGAAACTATCAGGATGACGATGGTTATAGTGTTGTCACCCGCAGTGGTACAGGATTGCGAATCTATGAAAAATAAGTATCTTAACATATACACTATGGTCAGTGTTTTAATTGAAGCAGGCTAATGAACAACAAATTGACGGTGCAGGGGTTCCAAAAGTCAGCATTTCGCAAATCATATGGTTGTTATAGCGATCTAGTTTGCTAATACAAAATACCAATGGGTTAAATGATTTCTGACGTGTTTCAGGTCGGTTGTTCGGGAGCTCTTGACACACTGATTTTGACAACGGATAACACCGTTCACCTGATCAAAATATAGGGCTCACGGCGGGTTTGACAACAGAGGATGCTCACTCATCCTAGTCACCTTATACCAAGTCTGGTATATCCAGGGATCCGTGCTTCCCCAACTCTCTATTTCATATTACTTATTGGAGTTATGAGATTTATCACTGTTTGTTATCTTCACCTTTCATTTTATAGCTAGATAATTAATACAATAAACTTCCCCACACATATGGCTATAGCATCGATAGGATGAAATTGTCCAGACATTCTTTAATTATATAATGTGTATTGTTTAACGAATTCAAGGCGATAACACCCCTCCCAGAGCGTGTGCAATCTTAAGATTGATGTTATCAATAAATAATGACCGGGATGAGCATTCAATTTACATTCTTCCGAAAAACTATTGTTTTCAAAACAAAACGAGAGTTACTTTACAACAATAAAAAGCAAATATTTCGTGAAAACGTTAAGATAACGAACAGTGATCCATAATTAAAATCAGTGGTCAATAACGGCCTAAATTGGTATGAAGCTGATAACAATTTTACTCAATGACGTGTTGTACTTGTAAATTGGACCGTTATGACGACCATGAGATTTGTGAAATGCTGACTTTAAATAAAACTGCTAAAATATATGTAATATCACCCTATTTGCCAGAAGCTGCCCAATTTAGAAACTAACCATACGCAGAATACTATCATTTACAGATATTTTGCATTTAAATCATGCATTGATACCTTGGTCGCATTTCCGATCCGATGTGTGATTCCATCCTGGTTCACAATACCCAGAAGGACAAGAACCATCCACGTGATCACATGTTACGTTCCCCGCACAATGCCCACAGGCATAACGACAGTTGGTGCCGTACAATCCTTTCTCGCAGGCTACAATGATAAGAGTTTTATCTGAAACATTTACTCATCAATGACTCATTGCATGATACTATTACCACACAATCTCCCCATGATCAAGCCAGAAATCATTGTACACAATATATTGATTGATTAACAATAGAATCACCAAATTATATATCTAAAAGATAAATACAAACCTTTGATACAGTATACATGCACATGTATATGATGGTGTAAAAATAATACAAAATACCATTCTATTTCATGTACAAATGGAATACATCACATTTTGCTTTTCAAAATGCATTCTTTGTTACCTACCGGAGACAATTACAACCATACCAAACACTAATGTGTTCGTGCGAAAACCGTACCTAGATATGGATATTTTGTAATGAAGAGATACCGGTAATCTTCTCCTTCCCTTGATTTCTTGACAAAATAGTCTTGCAATTTATTTTCAGAAAATGATAAAGTTGTGGTTTTACAAACCACAAAACTCTGATTATAGAGAGGTTGAGATTTCAAACATGTATGTGTACGGGCACTAGGGAAATTACCGAAATTACTTGCGTATTGCATCATCATCTTTGGTGATGAAAAGGTTTCTACGCGTTTTCACAACTTGTGGAGGGATGTCTTCACGTAGGTAGTAGCTTTTACGATAAAACTCTAGCTGATTGATATATAAAGAATGGGCCCATAAACCATATCGATCACCTGAAAAGTATCACTACTCCCAGGGCTATGGAATCCAGAAAACAATTCCTTTTCTGAATATCTAAGCTAAATCTTAACATTCAACAAAGGTATAAAACAATATGTGCTCTTACAACTTCAATGCCCCCATAAGTGAAAAATCTGATGAAAGGCGCTACATGATATAATAGGTGTATTAACATTAAAACATTAAAATATATGACTAATTTGGACCCATCATAGAGTCAAAACCCAAGGTTGTAAAATTTTCCATTTTTCTGCTATTCGATAATATCCATTTTAGATTTTATACAGTATCAGCAAACTTACACAGAAACACTATAGATTAAGTTTGGCCCAACCCTGGGGCCAGAACCCCTACGCAGGGCATGATGAAATTTACAACTTTGGTAGAAGCCTTTCTGCTTTACATCTTAATGCATTTAGTTTTTCTTAAACATGTGCTGTTGTAGAGAGGAAAATTGGTCAATTTGGGACAGTTTTGGCCTCGCCCCTAAGGTCCAGGGGTGCTGGAATCCTGAAATTTACAAATCATGCCCCCTCTAGTTTCAGAGATACTTCATACCAAATATCAAGAAGAAGTTAAAAATGTTTATAGTTCACACATTTAAGTACTGATCATTTTAACCCCACCCTGATAGCAAAACCTCAACACCGAGATCATCAAATTTACAATTTTGGTAAAGGACTACCCGCTCTGCATAAATATCCATTTAGTATCAATAACACTTAAGAAAATGGTATTTATGTATTTTACATATAAACACTATATAATAGGTTTAGCACCGCCCTGGGGTCACAACCCCTACCCCTGAGATAATGAAATTTACAATTGTGGTAGAGGGCTCCCTGCTCTACATCGCCATGCATTTAGCTTTTGAAAATTTGCCAATTTTGGGCAGTTTTCGACCCGCCCTTAAGGCCCTGTTACGGCACATTTGGTCGTCTTGGCACGTTTGGTCGTCCAGTAACGATACGTGGGGCACGTTTGGTCGCCGACGACCATTCGTGTCGCACAATTCGTCGCCAGTGACCAAACATGCCGAACGTATCGTTGCTCGGCGACCAAATGTGCCGTAAGGGTGACATAAGGTTGGGCACGAATGGTCGTCAAGTTCAGGCCATACGCGAGCACGAATGGTCACCACCCAAGTCCCTGTCCGTAACCTCAACTTTGCTTTTGTTTAGCAAAAAAGGTGTGTGTTCATGAGTGTGTTCGTTCGTGGGTGTCGGTGTGTATTTGAGTGACGATGTGAGTGTGTGCGCGCGTGTGTATGTTTTCCTTATAAGATATCTCGTTTGATATATGGTATATATTATATAGTATATAATTTATCTCATAAACTATATAAGATGTCTTATTAACCTTTTTGATTTAAGATATCTCATAAATTCTTATAAAATATTTTATAACTCGAATAAGGTATCTTATAAACGAAAGTTTATAAGATATCTTTATATTTTATAAGATGTCTTATAAACTACATAATGTATCATATTAATGTGCAATACTTGCACTTGGGTGACACCTGTGACCTAGATTGTTCTAAACTTCAATGTTTATCACGTAATAGAAAGATGACGGAATGGTTGCATAACTGTGTCTTTCAAAAATATACCAGAAAAGTTGTTCTGATTATGAATACACTGTGAATTAACCGATGTTAAGCCCTGGTTAGACAAGCACTTTAGGCATTTTGGATTATTTTATAACTGGAGCTAGGATTTAGGAATTTCGTTGCAAATTAACAGACGATTTGTGATTTGTTTTGTGTACAGATTTTACTCGGCACGGACATTGTTTATTGTTCACTTATCGTAAGTTAGTACTTTGTATTAGTATAATTTTCTTTCAATAATTGTAAATGAATATTATCTTTTGTTTGAATGCTTTTCTTAGTAAATTCTGCTGCTGGGTAATTCTGACCTATAACAATATGAATTAACTTATATAGCATGTATAAGATATCTTATAAAACATATTTGATAGCCTGTGTGTTTTATATGTTTGTTTGTTTGTTTTGCTGTTTTTCACCACTCAACAATTACTTAGTTATCTGGTGCTGACCGGTTTTTATTGGTTTTATTAGTGGAAGAGACCACCGACCTTCCGAAAGTAAACTGGGAAACGTTCTCATTTACCGGCGCGAGCGAGATTCAAACCCGCGCCGGTCAGAGGTGAGAGGCCGGTGATTTTGAGCGCGATGCTCAAACCTTTCGACCATCGAGGCCCTTTTATAAGATATCTCATCAATTTGATGATATATCTTATTTAAAAAAAATCATTGATGAGATATATTCTTTAAAAACATATGAGAGATCTTATATTTTATAAGACATCTTATAAAGATAGATTTATAAGATATGTTCTATCTTCTATAAGGTATCTCATAAACTTTATAAGATATCTTGTTTAATATAAAAGTTGATGATATATCTTATACAGTTTAAAACATATCTTATATATTTTATGACATATAATATCAACTGTAAATTATATGAGACATCTTAAGAAATTTATTAGATATCTTATTCAAAATAGAAGATATCTCATAATTTATATAAGATGCACTTATACAGGAGTAAATATAAATAAAAATATGGCGTGGCATACAGGTATGAGTGCGCAAACATTCATACAAATACACGGGAGCACACAAAGCAAGTACTACCATTTGTCATGTTTTGAATAAGAAAAGGAAAGCTTTAAATTAGGCATAAACAACACTATGCGCAGTTTTATTTTCAATGAACATAATGGTCATGAGCAGGACTTTACCACGTTTAAAACGTGTTAACTTTACGTAAAAAAAATCAGTACTGTGATGGAGAAAATAAAAACAACACGGGAATTTAAGCTAACTACTGTATTAGAGATATGCATCAAATTGAACAGGTGGAGTAAGCAAATCTATAAATGTGCAACTTCATAGGTATGAAGTGAGAGAACCAATTTTTTAAAAAGTATGTAGCACAAAGAGAGATAGAGAGAGAGAGAGAGAGAGAGAGAGAGAGAGAGAGAGAGAGAGAGAGAGAGAGGGAGGGAGAGAGAGAGAGAGAGAGAGAGAGAGAGAGAGAGAGGGGGGGGGGGGAGGGAGACTCAATGTTTGTGTGTATATGTGTGTTTATGTGTATGTGTGCGTGTGTATGTGTGTGTTTATGTGTATGTGTGTGTTTGTGGGTATGTGTGTGTTTATGTGTATGTGTGTGTTTGTGTGTATATGTGTGTTTGTGTGTATGTGTGTGTTTGCGTTCGCGAGAGAGAAATATTACATGGGCGGTTGGAGGGGCAGCGCGGGGATAGTTTTGACATGTAGGCGTATATAGACAAATACTACAGTTTTGTGGGTATATCCATGTCATGCCTTGTGCACTCTCTCTTCTTGTAGGCCTACCCTTTTGTGTCATATTTATGAAACGAAAGATTAGGCCTGTTCTCTGAACACCTGAAACAGGTCGAAGGTTTGAAGAAGTGTTTCGAATCAGGAAAGGATGTGCTTTGATTTTTATAGGAGACTTCCAATAGCATCTGATTGCTAATCGAAAGCTACTAGAACACAAACCGCTTTATTTGGATATCTACATCGCTAATTGTATGTACAGGTAGCTTAACCATATAAGACTCGGGAACATTTGGCAACATCGATGTAGATGTTATCCATGGTGAATAAATTCAGCACCTAAAAGCTAAGTTTTTGAAAACATCTCACAATACGTTCCCTATCAGTTTATCGGAGAAGAGCACGTGTGACATCACTGTACCACGTGACTGCCTTACTAATGAAGGAGCCTTTTTGAAATCGGGGTTTAGATTTACATTGCACCGTGACAAATCATCGCAATATTTCGGTAAATTAACTATTAGAATTTATTAATATAAGCATAAGAAAGACAAAATACATACAATTTGTATACCCTTAAAAACATGTGATGTGTCCTTTAAACATTTAACCATTATATTTTATATGATTCTGCTGGAATCAGTACCCCTGTCCCAGTGGTCATGAAAATTCCAATATTATTATATGACAAGTTTAGCCTCAATCTGAAATTAGAACCTTACCACGGGGATCATGAACTGACCTTGATCATTAAGGCCATGAATATTCATAATCATTCTGAACAAAAAAGTGTCACAGTACATAAGATTAAAGGAGATTTCTGCTGCAAAAGTAGAGGAAAAGAGTTTCATTTACATTATATAGCAATATAGGCTTCATGGATTTCAGATTATCTTCTACTACTTTAAAATAGAAGAGTTTTTTTTTCTAACATTTAATGCATTTTTATTCATATTGACCCCAACATGGAGTCTAAATCTTTATACCAGGTGCCGGGGGTTTTACAACTTAGATAGAGTGATAATAGTGGGTATAATAACTATGCATTTAATGTTTCTCAATCATTTGTCAGAAGATATATTTTATAAGATTTAAGACATATCATTATATGGTCATATTGATTCCACCCTAAGTTGTGACTGTCTGATGACTGAGAGTAGAGAAGCTTTTTCTTATATGTAATACATGTTCAGTATATAGTGGCCCCACCCTAAGGCCTAAATCAAAAGCCCAGATGTCATTATTTTAAGAATTTATGTAGAAAACTCCTTTGGTAAAGCAGTTTTTCCTTACACATGTCTGAGAGTGGTATGGAATATTTTCTAAGAAGTGTCACCCAAAACATACCCAGATGTTCCGCAAATTACAAAATTACAAAAGAAGAAATGTGATTTCCTGACAGCATAGATTGTAAGAGAACAATATGAAAAGTGAAGATAACGAATAATTATTTATTTCGTAAGTCCTATAAGCAATGCAAAAGATAATTGGGCAAACACTTCTATATCTTCTCAACAGCTATCATCAATGCTTTCCACCAGAACCAAACTGTATCAAAAATGATTATCAACCCGCGAACAAAATATCTGAGTATTTCACGTCACATCTTGAAATTCTGGGGGTTGTGTTCCGCACGTTCGTAATGTCATTGATAATTCACAATAAGCATTTATAACAGTATCTTGATAAACAAGGTTTAGGAGAATGTTTCAATAGAATCATTGAACACCAATGGAATGCAGGTAAAAATGGCGACACTCACCGTTTATTTGTATAAATTAAATGAACACCAAATACAAAAGATGATTGTCGTTGTAACAAGATAAATGGAAATCATCCATCTTTCATTAATCCGTTTTTGCAGCATATTTCCAACATATGAACCATTAAGATGAAATGGAATATCATTTAGATACCGATATTTTGTTTCAAACCATCATATCAAAAAAGTTGGAAACAAACCTGTGTTACATTTTCGATCAGATGTTTGCTTCCATCCTGGTTTACATTCTCGTGAAGGACAAGAACCATTCACGTGATCACATGCATCCGCTCCTTTACAATGTCCACAAACACGACTACAGTTAGGACCGTAATGTCCTTTTGCACAGGCTACAATGACAGGAATCGTATGTTAGATATAGAATCATTACAGGCTGCAATCATGGGAGTGAACCACTGATTCATTAATGATTATGTGCAGGGGAGTGAGATACTAGCTACTCTCCAATTCATCAAGACTCCATTACATGTACCATGCACGGATTAAATAGCACCATTTATTAAAACTCTTCTTTCATTCATTATATATGAATACATTCTTATCAATAAAAACATTTTTCAATGTGTCAGATTGTGATATCTTCTATTTTTGAGTGGTGCCGGGAAAAGATTCCTAAATATATACAGTCTATATGCGATTTACTACTGATCTGCTTGAAGATATACCTCAATTATATTTATCCCAAAATATTCTAATGAAAAAAGTATGAAAATTATCTATGTAAATGTAGTTCACATCATTAGAGTACCAAAATGTCTATAAATATTACAGGTACCTAACATTAATACTTTTGTATCTATTTTTCAAACTTTCCAGTTCTAAAGTAAAATCAATGTTTCAGGATTACAGTCTTCACAGTACCCTATGCATCTACATCGAGGTCACTCAATATATACTTCAGACCTTAAGACTTCATCTCAAGAACACGCAGGATTTCCAAAATATTTTCGGCATCTACAAGTATCTCTGTACCATTAAGTATCGTGGTAATTTTACCGCGAGTGAGTCTCCATACTCTTTAACGTCGTAACTATGGGAATGAGTGTGTTTTATTTCGTATGCACAAAATAGAACATTAATACCTGTTTTTGTTTGTAAGTAATGTTAATAAAATAATATGAATGCCACACTCGCTTGTTTGTACATCCCATTTGAAAAAAAAAATATCACTCATTTACAATACATTGAGAAATCAGAAATATCACGAAGCCAAAACAATAGTTTTATCTCAATATTGTTTTACTTTACTTTCATTGCAATGATAATTTGTCCATCCATCCAGACACCCTTGAGGACACACACCGTCTGTTTTTC
>NC_079171.1:21820806-21835806 GCF_947568905.1 Ostrea edulis
AAAAAATCAAGACAATTTTATACTCTTCTCAATCAAAACTGCACAGAACCTACTGGTAAAAGAAAGTCGAATGAAATATTTGAATTAAATGACACAGAATGGCAAATGATCTTCAGATTGCCCTTTAAAGTTACAAGTAATTGTAAACTGCAGTGGTTTCAATATAGAATTCTGAACAAAATTTTAGCTTCAAACTCATACTTATTCAAAATCAAAATTAGAGATGATAAGAATTGTACATTCTGTCAATTAAAAGAAGAAACAATTGAACATTTATTTTGGGAATGTGATAGTGTTCAGCATTTCTTAAGAGAATTTGAAGTATGTTTTGAACATAAGACCAATCTGCAAATATCAATAACAAAAAATAATTTTAGTTTGGATTTTTGGATGAAAAGAAAACTATACAAAATAATCTTGTTCTTTGGCTGAAATATTATACCTATACTATGAGATGTAAAGGGAAGACACTGAATGTAAATGTTGCGATATCGCTAATGAATACATTTTATGAAACTCACAGACATATTGCATATAAAAATGGTGAAAAAGATTTGTTTGACACCTGCTGTAACCGTTGGAATCAATTATTTCATTGAGTGTTTGTTTGTTGTTGTTGGTTTTTCTTTCTTGTTTTTTTTTTATGTTTAATTTTTTTTTTTTTTTTTTTATAAATTTCAATATATATGTACCTTTTTAAAATATATTAAATAATGACTGAATTCATCTCTCTCTCTCTCTCTCTCTCTCTCTCTCTCTCTCTCTCTCTCTCTCTCTCTCAGAAAATGATATATACATATACACTGTACCTTTGATAGTTTCTTATAAACATTTTGTACAAGTTTCTTTGCAGAATGTATGTACATATATACTGTATGTATGTTTAAAAAAATAAATATAAAAAAAAGGTTTAAACATTAGACCTACCAATGGCTCCATGTATACTTCAACTATGGAAAAATATACATAGTAAGGTCAGAGAACATAATTAAAATCCCCAGGTCGTTAACTTTACTATTCGGGAGGGGGGGGGGGGGGACTGCCATGATACATGTGTGTTGGAATAAGTAAGCCCCAAGTATTTCTATATCGAAATCTCTATGAAGTGTATTGTTTTACCCAACTACATTTACAATATAGATGTGATCTGCAATATATAAATTACATAATTTGTAATTGGAAATGTGTGCACTATACCCATAGTCTGGTTATATAGGAATGGGATATTTATTAGAGGATCTACCAACGAAATATAGGCCTACGGTGCACAATAAAACTGTTAAAACACCCCTCCTCTTTTTCATCAGAACAGCAGTCCTCATCGTTTTAATAACGTACGTATACAATATTTCGATAATAAAAATTACATTTGATCTTTCGATAGAAAATAAATTATTTTAGTGAGAATGAGATGCTTTGAATACACAAAAAGTGCGTCACTATGCATGTTTGGGTTTGACGCATTGTAAGGTTAAAGTGTGACGTGAGCATCAGTGTAGAAAATTATTTAGATATTTTTTGTTAGACGCATCTTTCTGCAAGTTTCATATGAATACACGCGAGCATAACAGAAAGAAATTTAGAAAACCAATATGGGACAGACTGACAGACAAGAGGGACAGACGGACAAAGGGAGAAGAAAGCTATATTCCCTTTGGTTTTAGAAATCCTTTTAATTTCAGTAGTCACCCCAGGAGTAAATTATGTAAGAAACATGTTTATTAAGCGCTTAGTGCATGTGCTTATAATGGGTAATTCAGATAACGGAAGTCGTCCGTTTAGAGTTCCCTATAGCGATCAACTATTGACGGACGTTTCAGCTTCGTAACTAAGCTTTGGTATTGCTCTGTCTCCGATAAGTACCGTGCCAACAACATGACCGATTGAAGCAAGTTAGGGTTTTGATACCTTGAATGGAAAATAAATCTAATGCATTTTTATGAGTGTTTATAACGAGGGAAAATTATTAAACAATCGCGAGCACATTGTAAACAATCTGGCGAGTACATCGTAAATAACAGTGGCGGATCCAGGAATTGTGGTTACTGGGGGTGCCACTATATGAGGCTGGGGCCGCTTTAAGGTCCCCATTAGGTCAAGGGGGACGCCCTTATGGGAGCCCAGGGGGCGAAGCCCCTGGAAGCTCCTGGATTTACAGATTTTATATAGCTTGAAATATGTCTCCTATTTAAGTAATTTGTTCTATTTTCTATCATTTTTGATCAAGTGAAATTAGTAAAATGATGCAAAATTTAAGGAGTTTTGGAAAAAAATTAAGTTCTCCTAATAAAGTAATGCTAGAAATGAAAAGAAGTTGTAATTTATTACTCCAGAAGTGGGAGAATTATTGCTTCTTTTATCATTTAGTACATTTTTCTAAACAAGACACCCCGATTTACCTTAACTGCTGCCCACCCCCCTTAAATCCGCCACTGATAGAATTTGCTAAATTCTTTACTGACTCTTAACATGAAGTACACGTGAGGAAGTTTTCTACTCAGTTCACCATGAAATTATCACACCATCCGAAATAAGAGGGTATTTTCTTTCGGACGTTTTACGAACATGAACTAATGAGTGTTATTATCTACAATTGTACCATCATCCCTTTTAGACGTCTACCAAACAATGCACGCTCCTTTAATGAATTATGCACCTCTCTTGAGACTCTGGACAGGTAAAACGGGGGTCATTTCTCTTTAATCATTGACACTCATCTATGAAAACTGAATGATATACCCACATAAGACCAACCTGACAGCAAATAAAACTGCGAACGTCTATTAAATGAAACACTCGAAAAAATATACCTCTTTGTGCAGCTTTTTTTTTTTTTTTTTTTTTTTTTTGATTTTCATTAAGAAAGCATTTTCCCAACATCCTAATTTGGTATGTTGACATCATATTTACAGAAAGTATTCTATAGACCGTTGCAATTAATTACCAATAACGATTGGAATTTGAATTTTACTTCGTATACTGAAGTGTCGCAAAATCCAGTAGGTAGATTTAGGACAATGCTTTTAAAATGTTCTGTCATTATATTCAAATTGATATAAAGCAGGCAACTATTTTCATAGTTTGTAACATAGTTATTGCCCTTAAATAACTCTGTTACAAATTGATTAGATTTGTTGTTAATTATGATTGAAGTTGATAGAAACTGGAAAAACACACTCATTGTGTTTAATTATTTGTTGATATATAAAAGTGAATCTAAGTTTATGATGCTTTAGTATTTTTTCGATTGATTGATTGATGTTTTCCGCCACACTCAACAATTTTTCAGTTATCTGGTGGCGCCCAGTTTTTATTGGTGGAAGAGAGAACCCAGATACAATGTACCTGGGAAGAGACCACCGACCTTCCGCATGTAAACTGGGACACTTTCTCACCTACCGGCGCCAGCGGGATTCGAACTCGCGCCGACCAGAAGTGAGAGGCCGTGTGATTTTGAGCGCGATGCTCTAACCCCTAGTATTTTGTTTTCGGGGGGTATTTTTTCGGAGGATCGGTGATTTTTGGTTAACGACTTTACGCCAGATTCAGCAGACCTCGCAGTGTAGGCTTTTTCAAGTTTGTACAGTGAATAATGACTGTCACAGCATCTGCCTTTCTCCGTTCCCTGTGTATTCGTAATGCACATCCGTGGCCTCGATATACGATTTTAAATTATTCCCTTCATTCAACAATACAGTGTGTCAGTAATTTTGGCACCGAGAGTACATCGTGTTTTTTTTTTCTATAAAAAAGTAGTTTAAAATCTTGGAGCTTTATTATTTGTCACAAATTTATTGAACAAGTGTATAATTTATACCAGAAATATTTTTGACGCTCATATTTTTCGCGCATTTACCTTACCCAAAAAATAACCACTATTTCTAGCCCTCAAATTCGATGTACGATTTCATGCATAATGAAACTTATTAAGACCAACAATGTGTGCAATATACTTGGAAAATGAAGTGCGAGAAATATAGCTATTTCAGAACTTTAAGATATGCATTTTATCCTCTGTTATGTCTTTTACACACCTGTGTCACATTTCGGTCCCTTATATCCAGGTTCACATGACCCAGGACAGGATCCGTTAATGATATCACACTGTTCCTTGTCTTGGCAATGACCACATCTTTCACTACAATTTCTACCGTAATATGAATACTGACATCCTGAAGGAATATGAAATACAAATTGTATTCTATAGAATATACTTTGATGAAACAACAAGTTCATAGGCCTTATCCGACACCTGAGTATTAGTTAAAAGTAACATTAGTCTCAAGGGCTACGACATCTAGAATTATTTTAATGTTAAGCATTATAGGCTAAAATCTAATGTTCAGCAGCAGTATAAAAAAGATGTGCTCTTTTAAAAAAACATAAATGCCCCCGGAAGTACCCATTCTGATAAAAGATTTTACATAATATATAAATATGAATGTTTTAGGTAAAATTATCAATATATAAATATTTTGGACCCGCCCTAATTTCGAAGCTGTGGGTTTGCGAAATTCACAGTTTTGGTACATGTACACATATTTCTGCTAATTATGTATTTAATTTCATACAATTTCAACAAAATTAAACATGAAGTATTTCAAATGATAAAGACAAAATTTTAGCCACACGATACAACCAAAACCCTTACCCCCGGGTCATGAAATTTACAATTTTATGACAGTACTGTCTGCTTTTCTAGATAAATTGTATCTATTTAGTTTCAAATCAGTATAAATACCATTAATGAGGATGATATCAAGATACCGTCTTTCCATACATGTCTATGTATTCAATTTCTCTTAGAGATTTGATATTTTGGGGAAAAGGTTTTCTGAAAAGTGACCATATTTTCGTAGTGTTTATCCCGTCTTTAAGGTTCTTAAGGTGAATGGATCTTGAAATTTACAATGTATGTCCCCCCATGACGCAAAAAGGACCCATGCCAAATTTAATCAAAGTACTGAAAGTACTGAAAAGCGCTAACTGACTTCACGAATTCTGTCTGTAATGTTAATGAGCAGGAACAACAGTAAAAACAATTTCATGCGTTATTCTTTATTTTCGTACAACTAAATAAAAGATTTCTGTAAGGAAATAACAAATATGGATGGGAAACAACGTCCTGAAACTTTTCAACATGTTGAAATATAAACTTATATGATGTGGTTAAAAACAATGATCACTATAATAATTTTGGTCCTACCCGAAACTAAAACCCTGTCCTTCGATCATGAAATTTACAATTTTGGTAAAGAACATCGGGTCCTTTTAAATATTTAATTAATCAGAATTTATTATAAATAGCATTACCACCTCTGCAGTGGTCTAGAGGTATAGCGTTCGCCCTGTATGCGGACGGTCTGGGTTCGAATTCCTGCCGTGACAGACCTTGGTCGTTAAAACAGTTCCATCGCCACAACGCTCAGTATCAGGTGTGAATGTCACGGGTCCTCGGAGATGTGGCACACTAAAGAAGCATCACTGCTCAATGGTCGCAAATTTAAAGCCCTTCACTGGTATTGGTGACGTCTCCATATGAATTTAAAATTCTCGGGAGGGACGATAAACAAGATAAATCAATCAATACAATCAATAGCATTAAAGGCTTATTTAAATGTTTTACACATAAACACTATATACCCAGTTTGGCACCCACCCTGGATCATGAAATGCTCTACATGACTATGCAATTTTCTTCTTACAGATGCGATGTTGTTGAGAGGAATACATGTATATTTGGAAATTGGTCGAGTTTTGGTTGAAAATTTGAAAGCAATTGTAATGGTAGTTTTCGGTAAAAAGTGTTCAATTATTATTACACAACGAACGCTGATCAGTTACAAGAGAAACGAATCGAAATTGTGAAGCCCATCATCATTCACAACAACTAATATCGAATAAATAACTTACTGTTGTGTTCCAGTTAAATAGTGTATGAAACATTTTTAGGATACAACTAAAATGAAACAAATCAATAGTTTGATACATATACATGTATGTCAAACAAGAAAGAAAGGAACTTAACAAGCAAACACCTGGACAAATAAGAAAAATACACATAACCACATATACCTTGTTATAAGTACCACATATATTCATGTCAAAACACACCAACATAATAATGTAGGTCTATGAAACACTTTACATTTAATCACCTCACCAGAAATCATTTAACATGCATCTGTATGAAGTGTACTACAGAGTCCAGTACATAATTATCTGTATATAGCAATCAAACCATGAAAGTGGAATTTTTTTTTGTAATAATAATGAAGTTGATTTCAATTCAAAATCAGATTGAAGGGAATGTGAATCCTAATATGTCAGATAAATACATGTATAATCGAAAACAAAATTTAGGAAGTTATTTAAAAAATATGTTCATCATACATGCGCAATATTGATAACTTTAAAACTGAATGCTCAACAAGAGTGGAAAGAACTCATTTTTAACATGAAAGTTAGTGCAGAAGGATATACTAAATCGAATATGATAAATTAGGCTATTATATATGCATGGATTTACATTTAGGCATTGTAGTGATTGTTTGTTATACGTAAATCTAAAATAAAAACCTCCAAAAGTTTGTACACAAATACATTAAACACCATACTCATCAACATATGTGTATTACACTTCTTGTGTAAACGCTCATATTCATATTGCAAAGCAAACTCGCCTGTTTGTCTTGGGTCTGAATGAGACATAATACACATTGCTATTGTTTGAATTTTACAAAACGGTTCTTTATATGTACATTTGTATTTCAAACGGCAATGTTCAGACCGCTCTGTTATACACAACTAAGCTTGACTGGTCCTTTCATATCAAATTCTGTAAACTCATATACAGTCTATATACTATATCTATTTGGTATGATCATATTCCAGACGTGCAAAGGGTATCGGTCTCCATGATCTTTAATAAAAATCTTCACTACTAATATTGTTCTTGTTAGAAATAATGAAGAGGCATCTCGCCGAAAAACTTGATGCATTATTTTATATGAAAAGATTGTTCAAAGAAAACAAAACGTGGGGACGGGCCCCCTTCCCCTCCTTCATCCTTTGTACGTTTTCAAATACATGTAGCATATACCTGTCATAGTCAGTTGTTTGTTTGAAGTACAGACAAATTGAAAACACGATTACATTTCATTGTGTGTAGCGTGCTGTGGACAGCAAACCATTTTACAATCATGCTTGACACAATGACAACGTTTATCTAACACTTGTTCTAACCATATGTACATGTATTTAAGTAAACAGTCCTTGTAAAATTCCAGGCGGTGTTTTGAAGACTTGCAACCGGGTCATTGTCTTCCGTAAACGCAGACCTATAATGTTTTACCTTTTGTGCCCCCCCCCCCCCGATTATTATTTTCAGTCTCATTTTGAAACTAAAAACGAAATCAAATTCGCTGTCAAAACACATTATCGTTCACAAGTTCTTTCTAGTTCACGATCAACGCGGATCTTACTGTGTAGTTAAGTTGGGTTTTTTTTTTATTGTGTTGCACATATTTTTGCTGTGTCGGACAAAATTTTTACTAAGTCGGAACAGTAGTCAATACACAAATGGAAAACCCCGATGACTCGTGTAGCCTAGAGGTTAATGATGTGGCCTCTAATTATATATTGCAGCATGCAAAAGTATTGATTTTCTTGACCTCTAACCGCTATGCGAAGGTTACAATGCAAAGGCGCCCTAGCCAAAATGGTTTCATGTACAGATTCTTATTACTTTTTGGAATTTTGAATTTCTTAATAACCACTCTAATTATCACAGACGCAGATTCAAACGAGAATTTTAAATAGCTGAAGAATGACCTGCTTCTGTGTCCCACTTTCCCCCAGAAAGAGGACAAAAATGTCACCTGTTTATACATATCTTATCCACTGTCCAACAAACTGTATTTCCGAGAGAGAAATGCCCCAGTGGATATGAATGTAAACCACGTACTAGATCGGTTGCAAAATCACAACTTCTTTAAACACGACCTCCTTACTACAGCGATGCATAGATTTGCCTATAGGTGGCGATAAACCGGAAACGCGATGACGAAAGCAAAATCCAACTGCTGGCAATAAAGCAGCTACGCGCTTTAAAGAGGATTGGAAGTTCTCAAGGTGAAGCTAAAAATATTTCAACGTTAAGGTAACTCCATACTCGCAGTTTTATCTGATATACCTTTAAAAGGGTATTTAGTTTCATTTATTAGAGTTAAAACTAACAAATTATCAAATAAAATATATAGACCATCACACTTTTTAAGATGCGATAATATATAAACAGAACCATATATCTAAATTCCCCACGTCTCAAAGATGCTTCCTACTAAATTTGAAAATAATTGAAATTGAATTTATCAGGAAGATCAAAATGTTCAACTATAGACACACGACGGACGTAGATCAGTTGCAATAAGTGACTCAGGCGACCACAATAAGCTTTGAATTCGCGACTTGGTGTATTAAATTTCCCCCGCCCCTGAGCATTCTAACAACACACTGGTACGTTCTTTTACGTTTTACTCCAGAAGTGTCCATCCATCTAAAAACGTTACCTGCAATATATCAAGTGCTACACATTTAATATGTACATGAAGCTTATGGGTGAGGGTCCCTTATCGCTCACCGTGACATGGGACCTCCGTTTATAAGGTCATATTCCGAAGAAGGAGTGTTTCTACTATTCTCAGAGCATGGCTCACACTCCAAGCAAACGATTAACATCCCTCTCATATATTACACTGCTAAAAAACAATTTCAACTCCAAGTAAAACGAGGAGCGTTACATTTACTTGTAAATCAATGATTTTGGCAAACATGATACCAGATTAAAACCAAATCAGAAATCGACAAACATCACTGTCTCCTATACAGTCTTTAAAATTTATCAAGCCGCAAGATGAAATGAGGATCACTCTTTCTATAGTTATGTTGTAAAATATTCAAATGGATCTAAACATAAAACGGGTATGTGATGAGCAACTGACAAAACAAGTGGATGTTATAGGGGTTTCAACAGTCTCATTTAATGTATTTAACTACGTGTCTTTCCGTATTCTCTAATTCATCACAAATTAACATGTATAATAACATTTTTTTTCAGTTTCGAACAGGAAATGATTTGGTAATACACACTGGCATACCGACATTTACTTTATTAGCCCTACCCCACCCCACCCCCACCCCCTTCGGTAGATTAATGAAGAAATACAATCCGTTGAATACACTAGAAACTTCGGAGTTAGTGTTAATATTCTTAAACCATTCGTAAATGTTCAACATGAAATGAATTATTTCTTTTGAAGTATTGTCTCAAAGTGTCATACTGAAGTTTTCAAATAATCAAATCTGGTTTGACAACAGGTTAAAAGTTTGATTGATTGGTTGTAAATTGCTTAACCTAAACTCTCCCGAGAACTTTTGATTTACAAGGAGACATCATCATTACCGGTGAAGGGCTGCAACTTTTAAGCTTATCCTCGGCGCTTACGGCCTTTGAGCAGGGAGGAATCTTTATCAGACCACACCTGCTGTGACGCAGTGCCTCGATTTTTGCGATCTCCTCCGAAGGACCGCCCCATTTAGTCCCCTCTAATGACAAGCAAGAGGTACTGAGGACCTATTCTAACCTGGATCTCGAATAACACATTCAGCGAGATAAGGAATGAAAAATTATTGAGTGACACTTTAAAAACTACACATGTACATGTACAGCCAACCAATAATTTTTACATAAATGTGTAATAATGAACAAATGATTAGGACACCAATTGAATAACACTTCTAATTGCATGTACATAAACGTATTTCCATTATACTATTTTAATATTTAAAATTACCGCGGATGTAAACACAAATAGTGAACGCGACAAACGCTGTAAGAGCAGTTCTGTATAATGCTGCGCTACATTAATACGTTGGAATTACAACGGTAGAAGAACTTTGTATGGTATTATTTCAAAGTCGGTTCAAGAACGTTTTTGAGACAAAATGAATTTTTGGAATATAATCTCAGACCTACACATGAATAGTGAGGAGGACAACATGTAGAGGAGGAAAAGCGTGGATGCATCTTGGATGGACTGTTGGAAAGTTTCTCTGAACTGAGGTACATGTTTTACGGATTCTTACGAGTAGTTTACAGGTCTTGCCACCAGTTTCGATACTTACAGATTGTTACAAGTTATTTACGGGTTATTCACGAAAAATGAAATCCCTGGACAATCGTGATTTTTTTTTTGACATGTCAAAAAAGTTCTCCTTACTTGCACGGATCCTTACGAGTGTGTGTGAGTTGTGACGAGTTATTAACGGATACCGACGAGTGATTTACGAATGCTTGTGATTAACTACGGGTCGGAGATCCGTAAGAAGTCGTAAGAAAAATCCGTGAGTGTGAAGGTGGTGTTCATAGAAACTCTAAAGAGTAAAGGGTTTATGCAGCGGAAACTTGCTAAACACTTAGGTTTCCGCATCGTTTCTGCACTACTGAAACTAGACGCCACCTGTTACAGGGGACTGTAAATCTAATAACATCGACGACGTTATTCCGAAAAAGCGACCGTCGGAAGGCAGCATCAGAGTATTAGCAATGCAATAATGTAACGTATTTTTCCAAAATTAGGAACAGGTAAATGGTATTTATTATATATATGAATGAAACGACAAAATTGTCACTTCTTTACTTGCAAAATATGGTCTGTTTTTTTTGTTTGTTTTTTTTTATCACAGCCGATTTGGGTCAATAACGTTCTTTGTTCTTACACGAATCAAACAAAACACAACACTTTCGCATACTATGTTTTATTAAAGATTCAATGACTTATGAAAACATTATTGAATAATGATACTTCCATTTTTGGAAGACATAATTAGTAGAACAGTAGTGTTGTAAGACATTCCCCTATTTAAAAATTGAAATGATAGGGATTAAATTTCAATAAAGATTTTTCGTTTAAAGTGCAATCAGAGACAAGAAATATTTGTTAAACATGTACATATGGGTCTTTCCCATACTCAAAGATAGAAAGTGATGTGACATCTGATCTGAAAATTAATTACCAACACTGTATGTATGTGTAAAGCTTGACCATCATCCAAAAAAGCATCATCTATTGATATCCATCACACATGTTGTACGTGTATATGCAAAGTAAAGACCCCTCTTCTAGTCTTTAACATAAAATAATTGCATGTCATCTGTCAAATGAATACAATAATGAAAGTTGAAAATAAATGTCTGGGATAATGTATAGTATACAACTCTAGGTACTTGTAAATGTAAATAATTTTAACTTACATAAAAAGCAAGGCACTAAAACTAGTAATTTTAATAGTTCGCAAAGAATTACAGGGTTTGAAAAAGGAAGTAAGAAAAACCAACTCTGAACGACTTAATGTTTTACAGAGGAGAGTAGATTTGAAACCTTAACGTAGTTCCACACTCCTGTGACGTCATGGGATTTTTGCAAAGTCAAGGATTTAATGACAGAAACATAAACCTTGTTGGAATCTTTTTCAGTAGTTATTGTAAAAAATCTTGTTAGCCATAAAATACTTCAAAAGTCTTAGATATATTTGAATAGTATGTTTCAAAATATTGAATCCAAGGACAATAACTCTGTTTTCATTAAACTATTGATCAAGTCCATAATGCGATAAATTTCCTTTATTTTTGACAAACATTTTACCAAGGTGATAAGGAATCATTGTCTGTGTCTTTCCATGAAATTACATAACATTTTAATCCCGAGTGATTTTAAATAGCTCAGCTGTATGGTGCCAGACTTAAGTTTTTTTTATGGGGGTATACATAATCTGGAAGCTATAGATTTGAAATCATTGAGGAAAGGTATGGATTTTCCCCATAAATAACTATAACAGATGTAACTCTACTAATATAAACAGAAAAAAATGATATGTAAACCCTGCTATAAGGAAAATGCATCCACATTTGTTTGTTTTTTAACATTTTGGAGAATAACGCTTATTCAATAATTTTGCACATACAGTTACTATTCCAAAACTTGATGAACATATTGAAAATCACATGTGTTTTAGTTATTGACATGTTTCCCGATAAATAAATGCAATTCAAAAAATATTTTGTTGTTTTTATATTAAAATAACAACAAATAATACAGATTAATTCGCCTTTATGCCAGATTAATCTCATTTAATTGACGGAAGAATTGTTTTCCAATGTTGGCCGATCTAAAAAAAAAATTAATCAAAACCAAAGCCATCATAGTACGAGTTAATGTGCAGATAGCACTTCCTTTTCCGTTCCAGACACGAGCAGATTAGCACTGAAACATAGCAGATGCTCTCTAAGAATTTTCCATCGACATCATCATCATGCCTCACAATAGGAGAATTTTCCATCGACATCATGAGAAGTACTACTGACGGGGTGTAATTCGCCACTGTCGAGGAGGCCTCACAATAGGAGAAGCGGAAGGGAGTGATTTGAGAACTTCATCTTCCCAGCTCAAGCACGGGGGAGACGACGCGCCATGAGATACGGAACGAACAACCGCTCCAACACATCAACGTCAAATACCACAGCAACAGTGACTGACCCTATCGACCCACCACTTTGGGAATGCATCGACGAGGAAACAGGCACTCTATTGGGTGAGTCAGAAACCAATATTTTGCTACCTCCAGCTCCAGTCGACAAAATATTCCCACATACCCCAATTGGCGCCCACGTGCCACAATATAAAATCAAAATATTCCCACATACAACACGTACAAGTAGTGCCGAAATCAGGGCTCTCCATTTCATAAATCTAATTCAAACCCCGAGTTTTTTCAACCCAACTGGCGCCCACGTGCCACGTAAAATCTGGGAGGGTATATATATTCATCGGTCTAATCTTTTGAAATCTGCGTGGGAAATCTAGGATCTCGTGGACACGCTCGGTCAGATTCATATACAGTTTTTTACTAAATTCATCATAACAAAAAGAGCCATGTACTCTAACAATTCCACACTGTGTTTGTGTGTTGGTGATCCCTGCTTGTAACAGGTATATGTACTTTTCATGCTGCTCCTTGGGGGCCCCTGGTTGGGGGGTGGGGTGTTTTCTATACGCGATGACCCCATGTGCCTAGTGAAGCGAATCCTCGCACATGTTGTCTATTGACGAATAACGTCTGCCTGTAATTTTCTAGCATTGGGTTAGAAATGTACAAAACAAGGGTCCATGAACTCTTGAAATACTGGAGGGATTTAGAATGGCAGTCTACCGATCTGGGAACGGGTGGTTTACATATATGAACAGTCGCGGATCCACACTCATCTGGGGAATCATAAACTCCGGATAATTCTGTCCCTCACGACAATTACCTACCCACACAGGCCCAGAATCAACACTAATATATATCTTAAAGTTGTCCGTATTAGGTGGGGGTGTAATTCCTCTTGCAACATATCTGTTGCCAATCTTGCTTGTTTAGACCTGTGTAATCCGGGCTATACGGACCATGGATATCGGCCTGGATAGCTCAGTGGTTAGAGCACCTGACTGGTAATACAGGGGTTCCGGGTTCGTTTCCCGGTCCAAACAAAAACAAAACAATCTCTCCTATATTGGGTTGGAGATTACCTGATGTCCGCAAGTCAAAAAAAAAATTCTATAGCACTAGTTTGTACTAGTGCAAATCCGGAAATCAATCTTAAATTGGTTAAGACTTTGGCAAGATTTGTCTGAGTCTCTTAGATGTGTTAACTTAAATTGTGGTCGATTACTTGCTGGTTAAGTGTTTACTGACTATGACTTCCTGATCTTCTAAACACATGATGTGCCTTCGGGACTGCCGTTCTTTGAACGAGCACAAATTCCTGTGGATTCGAACGCCGAATACGCATCACGAGAACGGGTTCGAGGTGCAAGGACGGCAAGTAGTATGGTCTAAGAACATGCACGTTTGTGCGCATATGTTCTCGTCATACTCGACTCAACACAGAATTTCGTAACATTTTTAGCCCATGGCTTGGTCAATAATGTATGTTGGTCTTTCTCTTCTGCAGGTGTCAGAAACTGAATTGCTGGCAACTGCGACGTGTTTGTTTCATTAATTGCTATAAAAAATTCAGATCCTACAATATCATATACTGGACGGACTAGTGAAATGTTTTGCGTACTAGTGAACATCATTCGTGACCAATCTGTGCGGCCTGGTGCTTAGAAAGGTAAAACTCGTACCCTGCTATATGTTGTTTGTTGTCGGTTCCTTTTTATTTCCGTGCAGTATCACGGGTAGTTGGCCCCCTTCCAGGTATCTGGCTAGCTGCACGCATGGCGGATCTCACCTCAGATCTCCATTCTTTCCGGTCATGAGGGTCGGCAGTCGAGAGCTTCCACTCCCTACGATCTTTCTCCGTCAGCTCTCTCCAATATAGCATTGGCCGACCAACTCTATGTCTCCCAGGAACTTGTATATTTAGACCGCACTTTACGATGCTAGTATACTATACATCTATATATATATATATATATATATATATATATATATATATATATATAACCAAATATATCTACTACATTTGGTACCGTTGACAACCCCTGGTCTTGCAGGTGAAGGTCCTGTCAGGGGCCAGAAGAATCTGGGTTATGTGTCTTCGAGGGCGAAGAATGTTTAAGGCAGGATGAATGTAGTAATTACGGTTATACGGTCCGTGGATATCGACCTGGATAGCTCAGTGGTTAGAGCACCTGTCTGGTAGTGTAGGGGGTCCTTGGTTCGATTCCCAGTCCAGACAAAGAGTTTCTCCTCTCTCCTATATATACTAATACATTTATATATTTACTACATTTGGTGCCGTTGACTACCACTGGTCTTGCAGTCGCAGGTCCTGTCAGGGGTCAGAATCTGGGTTATGTGTCTTCGAGGGCGAAGACTGTTTAAGGAGGGAGGAATGTAGTAATTAGGGCTATACGGACCGTGAATGTCGGCCTGGATAGCTCAGTGGTTAGA